>NC_057811.1:339408499-339569623 GCF_018294505.1 Triticum aestivum | reverse complement strand
GGTGGCGTGGGGATCGCCGGAGAAAAAGCTCGGCACGGGGGGGCCTAGAGGGATGGCCAGGGCGGCGGCGGCGGACCGGCGGTGGGGAGTGTTTTCAGGGCGGGTGGGGCGGCGCACCGCCGGCCGCGGGCGGCGGGGGGCGGCTGTTTGGCCGGTGGTGGCTGGCGGCTCAGGGGGGGTGGAGGTTGAAGATGAACTACAGGCCCTTTATTTCGTATCCAACGGCTGCAAAGTCGACTGACCAGAGATGAAAAAGTCAGTCGACTGACGTGTTGCCTCACCTCTAGTGCGTTCAGTTTCGACAGTAAAATTCCGTTTCGACACCAAAATTCGGTTTCGACAGTTAAGTTCAGTTTCGACAGTTAAATTCAGTTTCGACAGTTAAGTTCAGAGATGAGCGGCTGATGTATTTTACATCTAGCACTTTGTGGTTATGTATTTTACATCATCTATTGGAGAGGCTATTAGAATTCCACTCAGGTTAACGTTGTCCCTCTTGTCCTGCTTCAGCCTCGACGTCATACAACTCAACGGAGCTGCTCCAACGACGAAACCCTCCATCACAGTGGAGCAGTACCTCATGCTCCATCTCCAGACGCCTAAGATCTTCTTCCCCTCCTCCGACAGCCAAGTTAGCCGGAGCATCCTCACCGGCCAACCCAATCATGCTGAGATCGACATGGCTTCGCCAAAGAGGTTGTACACTTGTTGCATCTCTTTTTTACTCTTCATGTTATATATATTCTCCACTGAGCACACGGAGTAACGGGAAATACGATTATTTTATCCTACTATATGACAAGCAGTGAGGTACCAGGCAACTTAGCTATCCATGATGGACTCTCTTGAATGCCATCATTATTTATCTCTGCGCATTTGAGCTCTGCATTTATCGATGGCCCTGGGAGCTGAGCTAGTAGGGTAGTGGCCTAGGTCCAAAGTAATAGAAGTAGCACAAAAACATTTTTTCAGTGTAGGATTTTCCTTGCTCAAGCCTGCCTACTAGAATCGCCAGTGCTTGAAAGGAAAAGTGAGTGAAAAACATAGGAATTGGAAAGTTTCCTATGGTACTTTTCATGAATTTGGTGCAAAGGAATGGAGCAAAGGAAAACTGTAGGATTTGTTCCTTTAGTATCTCCTTGAAAGAAAAACCGTAGGAATTTTAATTTCCACTTGTCCTCCTTTTCAAATTCCTATTCATGAAGCACAAGACTAAGAGATAGTAGCATAATTGCATTATAACCGTACATTTTCTTGTGGTTTGACTTAATCTCACCATGCTTCTTTGCATCCTGTGATCTTCCAATTCTTGTGAACCAAACACCCAGATTGGCAGAAATCCTATGTTTTGAAATTCTCTGTTTTGCACGTGCATTCCTATCCTATTCCTGTCTATTTCCTATCCCTGCATTGTTAGAATCCTCAAATTCAAACAAGCCCTTACACAATTACTTCTGTTACAGATATGTGTCAAAGAAAACCTTGTGTGGTTTGTCCTGCTCCTGCGGTGCTGTGTTCCACCCCAGCTCAGCTGCTCCAACGACGGAAGGGTTCACCACAACAGGGATCCGCTCTCCAGACTGTCTTTCGCCGCCTCAGATCTTCTTCCCCGCCGCCGGCAGCTATGACAACTGCATTACCATCATCAACTCAGCAGATGACCTTGAGGACTACACGGGTCCGCAAGAGAGGTCGCACTCTTCCGTGTCTGCTTACGTTATGCATTGCTTAATATGATGACATGCTACTTTATCGTCGTGTTCACCTATTAGACTCCGAGTCAGGTCCAAACTTATGCTGAAACTTGAGTTTTTAAATGGTTGTGGGGTACATATTGGGGCAGGAATCAGTACTATCTATCTACTATCTGGTTAATCTCGGGTGTCTACTATGAGTTTCATGTTGGATGCAAACAAACATTAAAGGAGCCATTATCTGTGTTTTTTAACTAAAGCTATTATCTGCCTGCTATCATTGGTTTTGGGTCTATCCACAGTTTGCTACCACCACTCTGGATTTGTGCATGCACTCCTTACATAATCTCACTATGTTTTATTCCTATTCATGTCAGTTATTGTACACAATGGAACTGAACATGTAGAGCAAAAGAGACGAGCCTTGCATGGCAATAAAATTTCATGCAGATGTCGCTCCATGGTGGGCGCAAAGGCAGCCCCCCTCCACCCATTTTGGATCGTAATCAAGAGGAAGATAACTGTCCTGAGGGGGATTCAGAAGCAGAGGACCACTCCTATTTACCCCATGAGGTCTTCGCTCTAACTTGGCATGCTGATGTTGGTAATATCATGCATATGGTGCCTTGCATTGCTTACTGTATACATCAAAGATGTCATCTGCTTAGTTTAGACATGCTTTCTGTCAATGCCATCTTGTTTAGCCAGGCATCATATATGTGAATTTTGCAATGCCACCCTGGTTAGCCAGTCATCTTATATGTGAATTATATAATGACATCATTTTTTATTACGTGTTAAATTTGTCAACAATTTTAGTACATTCAATTACTCTTCCTGTGCATCAGCCATTCGACACGGTCATGGAAAAATCTGGAGTGGAAACAAGGTCTTCAGAGTAGACAATGCTATCTGACGAAGCGCATGTCTTGCTGGTTACAGATAGCTCCTCAGAGGAGGATTCAGAGACAGATGACCAGTCCTATCCCCCCCCGTGGTGCATGCTCTAACTTGGCAGGGTTATGTTGCTCATATCGTGCGTATGGTATCTTGCATTGCTATGCCATTTGCTTAGTTTAGACATGCTTTGTGTGAATGCCACCTGTTTAGTGTCTAATTACCATATATGTGAATTATGCAATGCCATCTTGTTGCAAGACATTATATATGTGAATTATGCAATGCTATCTTGTTGCAAGGCATTATATATGTGAATTATGCAATGCCATGCTGTTTAGCCAAGCGTCATATATGTGAATTATATCATGCCGTCCTTTTTTGTATTTCTCATTGCTTTTGTCGACAATGTTTGTATATTCAACTGCTCTTCCTGTGCATCAGCCATTTGAATTGGTGATGGAGAAATCTGGAGTGAAAACAAGGTCTTCAGAGCAGACAATGCTACCTGCTGAAGCAGATATCTTGCTGGTTACAGATAGCTCTTCAGAGGAGGATTCCGAGGCAGATGACCAGTCCTATTATCCCCCTGAGGTGTATGCTCAAACTTGGCAGGGTTATATTACTCATATCATGCATATGTTGTATTGCAATGCTTAGTTTTTACATCATATACACGATATTGAATGCCATCTCCTTAGTTGAGACATCATATATGCGATTACCCTCTGCTCACTTCCTTAGTATATAAATCATATATTTGAATTATATTATGCCATGATGTTTACATAGGCAACATGTATTTGAATTATGGCATGCCAACCCATTTTCTAAAGACATAATATAGTTATATCATCTCATCTTGTTTACGTAGTCATCATATTTTGAATTATGTCATTCTATCCGTGAATTATATCATGCCATCATGTTTCCATCGATGGCATGTTTGTGATTTATGGCATGCCAACCACTTTAATAGTCACATCGTATAGTTATATCATGTCATCCTGTTTACATAGTCATCATATTTTGAAGTATGTCATTCTATCCTGTTTAGTTAGCCATCATACATGTGAAATTGTGTCATGCTATCCTGTTTAATTAGCCATCATATATGTGAAATTATGTCCTGCTATTCTGTTTGGTTAGACAACATAAATGTGAATTATTTCATGCCCTGTTTTCTTCCCTACTATCCATTGCACCTGTCTATATTACAATGTCTATACATTCAATTACTTTTCTTGTTTATCAGCCATTTCAATTGGAGGGGGTGATGGCAGTATCTGTGGGAGTAAAAACACGGTCTTCAGAAAAGATCGTGCTACCTGTCGATGGAGATAGAACCACGGTTGTACTTACCCAAGAACTAGCCCCACCACACATAACCCAGACTCACGCAGATTGTACCCCTACCTAGTTGGACATAGAACCAGCTACACTCCTTCTAACCCCAACCCCAGCAGATAGTAACCCAGTTCCCGTTGACATAGCACCGTCTGCACCACAGAGCACCCAAACACGAGCAGTTAGTAAGGCAACTGTAGTGCCCAAAGCACAAGGACCACCACTCCGAACCCCAAGTCAACGCTTAAAGCAGAAGAAGAATTGTTCTCAGGTCAGGTTTCGTGGCTATGGTTCATACTACTTTGCTCTTGCATCACTACATTTACTCATACCAACTAATTTCAAATTTGAAGGATGCAATTGAAACTCCAATGGTGCAACAGGTATGTTTTAAACTTGTTTCTTTAACGTGTTTGCTGTTGTAACTTGCTCTATGTTGATTCCAGTTTCAATTGAATAAACAGTTATGTTCTCATGCCATGCACATTACAAGTGTTGTTATTGCTGTGTAGTTTCCCACACTTATATTCTGTCTATGCTGCTTTGTCTTAAATAGATATGATTCGAACTGTATCTATCTTGATTTGGCAACATAAACTAGAATGATAGACCATACAGTGACCATACTACATAGATATATGTTTGTTTCATGCTGTTATCCTGTCCACCTTACTACTGAACTGGTTTACCAAAATGAGTTTCATATACTACATTGTAAACCTGTGATGTGTTTGTTTGTTTCTCTTTTAGAACGCAGATAAAATATTGGAGAAGAGTACCCCGTTATGCAATGTTAAAGGAAGTAATGCAGATAACGTTCAAGATAGTGAGACATCCCTGTTGGTCTCCAAGAAAGCTGATAAAAACTATATTGAAGACACTGAGATAGCCCCAAAGTCCTGTCTTGATGTAGTGTTCGAGTTACTGGCTACTACTGCTGGCACCAGCTCTTTGAACTCGCTGCCTGAATCAGTTCGGCTTCTTGAGTCTCAACTTCAAGTTGAAAGACATCGATCAGATGTTATGCGACAGGAAGCCAAAGGACCGAGGAAGTCCCTGCAGAATTCAGATGCATACTTTCTGGTGCAATAGCAAGTGCTGGAGGATTTAAGCGCCAAACAAGAGAAAGTTAATAAGCTTGCTAAGCATCTTGCCAGCATTATGGGTACGCAAGATATTGTTTCTTGAGCTCTTCGGAAGTGGTTTCAGTTCTGGACTTGTTTTGCTGCGTCGTTTATATGCTGCTTTGTTCCCAATATTTGCACTGGTGGCGAACTTTGATGCCCAGTTGATGTAATGTGTAATAGCCGTGATAGCCTAGCGTAAGTTGCTTGCTAATTTATTTCCTTATTGTCTTGTTTATTTGTTTTCTTGTAGTCAGTGCAGTTCTTTTTCCGCGGTTTGCTAGTGGCCGTAATAACCTATTTTTTAAAACTAGGCCACAATAACCATGGGCTACATATTTACTGTAGTTAACATGGGCCTCCTACGGGCCGTAGAAACAATGGGCCTTCTACGGGGCGTAGAAACAATGGGCCTTATACGGGCCGTAGACACAATGGGCCTTCTACGGGCCGTATCATCAATGGGCCTTATACGGGCCGTATGATCGGTTGGCCAAACATGGGCCAATAATAGACCACATTATGGCCGTAAAATGGGCTAGAGTTGAAATCGTCCATTCATGGGCCGAACATAACGGGCCGTCGTTAATCGGTCGTATTTGATGACGCTATGAAAACGGCCCAACATATTAACGGGCTACAAACGGGCCGACTGTAACCACGGGCTGAATTTGGCCCACAAGCAGAAAATGACAGTAACGGGCTGTAAGTAAACGAATACTGGAAATGAGCCCAAGAATAAATGGGCCCTAAGAAGGCCAAAAGATAACATGGGCTGGAAACGGCCCAACGGAATAATGGGTCGTTAATGGGTATAAAGTGATACACTCTTCATTACGGGCCAGTTTCACCACGTGCCGTTAATGGGTATAAAGTGATACACTGTTCATTACGGGCCAGTTTTTCTACGGGTCGTTAATGGGCCGAGAGTTACAAAGGGCCTCATATGAGCCGAAAGACGTCATGGGCCATACATGGGCCGGAAATTAAAATGGGCTGGAATTATATTGGACGACCCAGATGACGCTACTGGGCCTAATTCGGATAGGCCATAAACGGGCCCTGGGTTAGCGTGCTGTAAATGGGCTATATGCGAACAGGCCGTTAACAGGCTTGCCGTGGGCCGGCCCGCCACCTTTTGACCAATTCAAATGGGCCAGCCTTTTCACAGGAATGGGCCTCTGTTGGGCCGTGCCACGTGTCGACGTATCATAGGCGCTTTGGGTCCAATGAGTGGATGACATCTGTCCCAACGGTGAGCCGACACGTGTTTCCTCCAGCCAATGATGATTTTACACGTGGAAAATCCCCATTGGTCGGGGCTGTTAATGGGTTATCGGATCCAAAACCGGACCCGATAGCTTAATGGCGTTCCGTTACGGTGGATGCCACGTGTCGGTCACCCTTGACGAAAGCACTTCTGTGACTCGCGATTTATCGTCATGGAAGTGGATACTTCCGTGATGATAATTTCGGTTATGTCATGGAACACTTCTACGATAGCACATGTATGACTATCTTGATTCTGTCATAAAATCGTCATGGATGTACATGCATGACAGAAAACGTGACCTACTGTGACAAACATGTATCATCACAGAAGTGTATTTTTTTGTAGTGGAAGGGGCACCCCTCGCAAGTGATGGCGGCGTCCAGGGATGACGAGATGGCTTGCTGGCGGCTCCTTTTCCTACTTTGCTTTTGCAACATGCACCATGCCTCGTGGAGGCGTTTAAACTTCTGTTTGGTATTCAGATAACAACATGTCTTGTAATATTAGTTTGAGATTCCGTGATTTCCTTCCCGTTTGCTTGGTGTTCTGCGTCGGCAGGGCCCAACCCCGCGCATACCTCAGCCGCCATTGGATCGTCCGGATCGCCAGGACGAGACCAAGGAGTGAGGGGCTACGTGGCTAGTTAGGCTCCTGAGGCGCGATGCTCAGGAGTCCCCCTGGACATGCAAACAGCTTACGGAGAGGAGATGTGGGAGTAGGCCTAGTGTTCTACGTCGGCGGGGCCCAACCCCGCGCATACCTCAGCCGCTGTTGGGTCATCCGGATCGCCAGGGCGAGACCAAGGGGTGAGGGCTATGTGTCCAGTTAGGCTCCCGGGTCGCGATGCCCAGGAGTCCCCCTTGACGTCCAAATGACCTTCATACCTTGGCTCCGCTCGGGAGGGCGCGTGACGACCAGGTCCGAGAGACCTGGCAGGGCGGTGTACGCTTGGGCATGACCCGAGCGCAGCTCCCGTACCCAGCCCCCTCGCGTGGCTCTCCCGAGGGGAAAGCATTGCGTTGAGGCTGGACACCGAGCCGGGTGGCTCCCTGAGGTTGGTACGGTCATGGGGCCGCTCTCAGTTGTTTATCACCAGCGCGGAGCATAGCGCTTTCGCACTTGCACGGGCATAGCCGCTCCTCGACCGTGTCGACTGCCAGTGTGGAGCATGGTGCTTCCACTGGTGCGTGGATGAGGGCTCCCTCTGAGTGGAGCTCCCGGGGCGTGTACAGCCCCGCCTTGACACGTGGCTTGCACGGCAGGGCTAGACGAGGTGTGTCTGGGCACTCGTGAGCCAGCACGGGACTCACGAGGCCCTACCTCAAGGTGGGTTGCGCTTGGTCATGATTCTTGATGGCTGTAGTGGTCCTGCGAGATGGTTAGGCAACCCGCGCCGGGAAAATCTCCTGAGGCGATCACATGAGAAGGCCAAACACCAACGACCCAAGGAGGTGACGTGAGCGGGGCCGGCCTGCCAGACAGAGCTCAGTCATTGGGTTTATTGATGCTACAGGGACGGACCCGAGCACAGACGCCGTGCCTAATCTTCTCATGCGAAGAATCCTAAAGAAAGACGACCGGCGCGCGGCTCCCACGGTGGCGAGGCACCGGGTCACGCGGCCTAGCCTGTCCATCCATGACTAGCGCATGCGAGAACAAGGCACCAAGGGCCATGGGAGGTGACGTACATGGGAGCGGGCACGCGAGCCAGAGCTCAGCCTCTTGGGTTTGGCGACGCTGCAGGGACGGACCCGAGCACAGACGCCGTGCCAGTCCTTCATCATGAGGCGGTCGTGGGTGGGCTTGCTAGGGCGTGCGACGTTCATGGCATCGGAGTGCCGGGCAGACAGGTGGTAATCATAGGTAACTCATGCGATGGAACAAGCTAGCTTAGACAGATGCAAAAACGATACATGCCACTGGGATGGACCCAAGCAGCGTGGGGATGATGCAGCCCGAGGGGCGCCCCCGACGGAGTAAGCTAAAGATGCAAAAAGGATACATGCCGCAGGGACAGGCCTGTGCGACCTGGGAATCGTGCCGCCCGAGGGGCGCTCGCAGCTGAGTAAACTTGGAAAATGTCACCTGGTACCGTTGTCGAAGGAGGGTTGAGGTAGCCGAATGCGCGCGATGAAGGAGTCGCTCCTCATGAGCCGCCAGGACCCTGAGCCTCAGGAGGCTCCGGGGGCCCGGGTGGTTCCTTGAGGACTGTCGCCATCTCCGCCCGGACTGCGTGATGCCTAGCTTCCTGAGCCGACAGGACACTCCGCACGTGGCGCTGGAAGGCGGCCGCCACGTTCAGAAAGCCAAATGGCATGCAGACGTAGCTTTGAGGCGGACCCTCGCACCGCCCAACGCGCGATAAGCGCTCCTGAGATGCGGCCCTGTTGAGCCCTAGAATGTCGATGCAGACGCGCAGCCCGCCATCCTCGCCAGGATGGGGAGCTGCGCTAGCTGGTGGGCGGTGGTCGCCGTGCATGGTCCTTGCTTCTTGAAGCTCCTGGGTGGCCTCGATGATGAACTCCTGAGCACCGAGCGCTCCTCGCCCAGTGCCCTCTTGAGGGAAATGTGCAGCAAAGCACGCCTCCATGTGGTGCCCGAGCACCTCCCTCGTGACATTGGCTAGGTCTGAGGCCCTCCAGAAGAGAGCCCCCGAGTATTGCCTGAGGAGGGCGTCGGGCGCGCCTTCCTATGCGAGGGAGGGAGGCGCCCCGGCGGTGGGCGCAGATCCTGAAGTGGTACCACTGGAGACACCGCTTCCCTGAGGCGCTAGGTGGAGTAGCTGCTTCTTCTTCTTGGGGATGGCCTCAGGAGGGTACATGGTGCCTTGGTTGTCAGGGTCGTCGATTGCTGCGGCTTGGAAGGCGCGCTCAAGGGAGCACACCTCATCTCTTTCTTCACACGGAACCGTGATGACGCCGCCACTTCGCAGCATCTTGAGGACATTGTAGCCGTGGTGGGTCACCGCCATGAATTTGGCCAACGCTGGATACCCGAGGATGGCGTTGTACTGTAGGGGGATGTGGGCGACGTCGAAGTCAATGAGCTCGGTGCGGTAGTTTTCACGCTGGCCAAAGGTGACGAGGAGGCGGACTTGCCCTATCGGGGTGGTGGAGCCGTCGGTCACTCCTGAGAAAGGCTTGGTAGGCTACAGCTGATCGTATGGCACTTGGAGGCTATCGAATGTCTTGACGGACAGGACATTGAGCCCTGCGCCGCCGTCGATGAGGGTCTTGGTGACTTGGACGTTGCTGATGACGGGTGAGCAAAGCATCGGGAGGGCGCTAGCAGTGGCCGCGCACTTGAGCTGGTCCGACGAGCTGAAGGTGATGGCGCACTTGGACCACCTGAGCGGGCGCGTGGCCTCGAGCCTGGGAAGGGCTGCGTTCACCTCGCGAGAAAACTGCTTAAAGATGCGCTGGGATGCTGGGCCTGAGCTCCGCCCAAAATGCAAGCGATAGCGTGCGGTTCCTGGAAGCCCCCAGCCCCTTCGTCCTGATGGTGGTCGTCATTCCTTCTTGGCGGCGGCGGCAGCGGAGGAAGGCCAGGATTGCCCTGGGGGCGGTCCTCACGAGGCTAGTCCCTCTAGGCGCCCTCACGAGGCTGGTCCTGCCAGCGGTCCTCGCGGGGCTGGTCGCGCCACTCCTGACGGGGCCGCGGTTGTCCCAGCGTCCTCCACTTCGTCCTCCTCCTCGACCGTAGCCCCGGTCGTTGCGTTCGGGACGTCGGCCGAAGCGTCCGTCTCGAATGGCCCTGAGCTCTTGGCAGTCATTGGTGTTGTGGTTGTGTATGTTGTGGAAGGCGCAGAATGGACGGCTGCCCTTGGATGACTCGGGGTGGTCCCGGCCGCGCTTTGTGTCCGGCTCCGCCGCAAGCACGGCCACCCCCTTGCGCTTCACGTCCTTGGCCTTGGCTTTCTACTCTTCTGGGTCGGCAGCTGGGAGTTCGAGGAGGGAGAGGCGCCCCTCCTCAGCCCTCGCACACTTTGTCGCCATGTTGAACATCTCCAGTGCAGTGCATAGCTCCTCGTGGATAGTGAGATCCTCCTTCATCTTGACGTCGCGGACGCCATCAAAGAATGCTGAAATGATGGCCTCGTCCGTGACCTTGGGGATCTTGAGGCGAACGCTGTTGAAGCGCTGGATGTACTTCTGCAGGGTCTCCCCTGGCTGCTGCTTGATGCGGCATAGGTCACCCGCGGCCGGCGGGCGGTCGCGAGTGCCCTAGAAGTTGGCGACGAAGCGGTCGCACATCTCACCCCAGGAGGAGATCGAACCTGAGGGCAGGTTCAGGAGCCACGAGCGAGCACCATCTTTGAGAGCCATGGGAAACCAGTTCGCCATGACTTTCTCGTCGCCGTTGGCCACCTCGATGCTCAGCTCGTAGAGCTGCAAGAACTCCGCGGGGTCGGGGGTGCCGTCGTAGCGTGGAGGCAGGTCTGGCTTGAACTTGCCTGGCCAAACGACGCTGCGCAGCTCCGGGGTGAAGGCACGGCAGCCCGCAGTAGCCACCGGGGCCGCCGCGGAGGAGGAGCTTGGTCTTTGTGACCGCATACCGCTGCCGCAGGTGGCACGCGGTCTTGACGTGGTGGTGCCGGGAGCGCGGGAGCGTCTTCTCTGGGTCGGGGAATCTCTTGGCAACTTCTTTCTTCTTGCGCGGGCGCCCGGCGCGGCGGGTCGTGCCGGGGGGCCGCGCGTCTTGGTGCCAGGGTGCCGTCTTGGTGCCGGGGTGGCGGAGGCGCTCCGTGAGCTACGTCACCCGCGGCTGGAGGAGGGCGAGGTAGCGAGAGAGACGGTACGGGTGAGCCCCCTGCGACGCTGACGAGCTCGGCGATGCGGTCCAGCCAGTCCTCATAGAGGTCGTCGACCGGGCGGTAGCGCAGGAGCTCGCGTTCCATGAGTAGCGCGGCCTGCGCGTCCGTGGGCGTGCGGCGAGCGTGGGACGATGAGCCGGCCGGAGTCAGCGACGGGGTAGCGGTGCGGCCGTCCCGCCGCACAGAGGGGTGCAGCGAGGACTCTTGCTGCTCGTTTCTCGCCGGGCCAGTGGCGGCGTTGGCGGCGGGTGACGGAGAACGACAGGGAGGCCCGCCGACAGGGGCTGTCTGAGCGACACGGGCGGCGAGGGCGGCCCTTCGCTCGGCGCGGGCTCGACGCACGTCTACCATGGACGCGGTAGAGCGGTGGAGCGTGGATCGATGGAAGGAAAGCTTCGACGCACCCCTACCTACCGAGGCGAGGTGTGGTGGATTGCCTAGTTGGCTTGGATGAACAAGTACAAGGGAAGAACTTCCTCCTGAGGAGAGGTGTTCTTGAGCTTGGTGAGCTTGTGTGTGTGGGGATGGTCCGAATCGTCCCCCGTCCCCGGTGGTGGCTAGTCCTATTTATAGAGGCCCGGGTCCTCTTCCCAAATGTTAGGTGGGAAGGGATCCCACAACGGCCAATTTGAAGGGGAACAGCTAGTACAAGCTATCCTGACAAAAGATGGTCTTCGCCTGCCAAAGGCTCTGGTGGTGACGCCGTCGTGGGCTCCGCGGTGACCTCCGTCCTGCTGGTCTTGGTCTTATTGCACTGATATGGAAACCTTTGCCTGATGCCTCAGGACTCCTCGCCTACGCCTACTCCTCTAGCACCAAAGAGGAAACAAGTACGCTATGCCCGCTGGCGCCCGCCTGACCTTGGTCATCATGGCTCACGTCACGGGAACCTCGCGAGGTGCCCCTTGCCTTGATCTCCCCGCTCCTTGCAAGCCAGCCTAGGGAGGCTGCCCCTAAGGAGGTCTTGTGTCATCCGCCTCGCGAGGCTTGGCCCCTCGCGAGGGTCTTGAGTGTTAGCTGGTGAAGATGGGCCATACCAGGCCGCTAGAGGAGCGACGCCGTGGGCCGCAGGCAGGCAAGTCTGGGGACCCCCGTTCCCAGAACGGCAACAGGTTCATATAGGTTGTGGTCAACGAGAACTTATAATCAGGGACAGACAAACTGGAATAACTGCAATAGCTATCGATACTATGTTATACCAAAAGCAAATGAACTCAAGGGGAACAAATGAGAGTGAGACATTGTATTGTGTCTATGTTGTGATTGGACGAAAATGCTCGACTGTGGCACAATTAGTTCAAATTCTTTCAGAAGCGAATGCTTTGGAATATTCCATTCTTGTAGCAGCCACCACTTCGGATCCTGCTCCTCTGCAATTTCTGGCCCCATATTCAGGGTGTGCCATGGGGGAATATTTCCGCAATAATGGAATGCACGCATTAATTATATATGATGATCTAAGTAAACAGGCAGTGGCATATCGACAAATGTCATTATTGTTACGCCGACCACCAGGCCGTGAGGCATTCCAAGGGGATGTTTTCTATTTACATTCCCGTCTCTTCGAAAGAGCCGCTAAACGATCAGACCAGACAGGTGCAGGTAGCTCGACTGCGTTACCCGTGATTGAAACACAAGCTGGAGACGTATCGGCCTATATCCCCGCCAATGTGATCTCCATTACAGATGGACAAATCTGTTTGGAAACAGAGCTCTTTTATCGTGGAATTAGACCAGCTATTAACATTGGCTTATCTATCAGTCGCGTCTGGTCTGCCGCTCAGTTGAAAGCTATGAAACAAGTCTGCGGTAGTTCAAAACTGGAATTGGCACAATATCGCGAAGTGGCCGCCTTCACTCAATTTGGGTCAGACCTTGATGCTGCGACTCAGGCAATACTCAGTAGAGGTCCAAGGCTTACAGAAGTGCCCAAACAACCACAATATGAACCACTTCCAATTGAAAAACAAATTGTTGTGATCTATGCTGCTGTCAACAGCTTCTGTGATCGAATGCCACTAGACCGAATTTCTCAATATGAAAAAGCCATTCTAAGTACTAATCCAGAATTACAAAAATCCTTCTTAGAAAAAGGTGGCTTAACTAACGAAAGAAAGGTGGTATGTATGTTTTTTCACATATAAACTTACTTACTTTATTATGCTTTTCCACTGGTTACTTTTTAACACATTTTTATTAACATGCCATATGTTTCACTTATGTTCTAGACGGAACAGAATGCAAAATAAGGTATGCCATCTTGCAGACATACCTCGAATGTCTAATTATTTTTGATCGATGTATAATGTGGACATACATGTATTAAACCACTACTCTAACTGCTATAATAAGGTTTTTACTGCCTGTTGTAACCACATCCGCGCAACCAATCGGTGATGCCGCTGGCACAATCACAGCAAACTGTGCTTGACGAGCGTCATTTTTATTTATTTATTAGCTACATTCTTCATTTGTTTTTAGTCTATGTTGTGATGGAACACTAAATTATCTATCCTTGAGTGTGATTGACATGTACTGACATTATGTTTGTTTCATACCTCCTATATCTTCGCCTCGTACATTTATTATATTGACTACAAATTGAATTCTGCGTTACCTACTTGCTTGCGATGACAACAAGCAAAAATTTGCTTGTATAGTAAATTGTTCATATACTTATTTATAATCAACACTTTTCTGCAAGCATTAACTTTATGCAAATAACTGAACGCCAATGTCGGATCACGGGTTCCGGCAAAACCCTCAAGGTTCGAACACTGGGGTGCGCACGAAGATCTCTCCTCTCCCAAGCTCTCGCACTCCACGATCTAGCAGACTAACTCGCCGAACCCAAAGAACACAGAGACACAAGATTTATACTGGTTCGGGCCACTGATGTGGTGTAATACCCTACTCCAGTGTGTGTGCTGGATTGCCTCTTGGGCTGGGGATGAACAGTGCAAGGGGAAGAACAGCCTCCTGAGGCGAGGTGTTCTTGTGCTCCTGAGCCGGAGAAGGGTTCCGTTCCAGACTAGTTGCCTCCTACTGTGGTGGCTAGTCCTATTTATAGGGGCCCGGGTCCTCTTCCCAAATATCGAGCGGGAAGGGATCCCACAACGGCCAATTTTGAAGGGGAACAACTAGTACAGCTTATCCTGACAAAAGCGGTCTTCGCCTGCCAAAGGCTCTGTTGGTGACGCCGTCTTGGGCTCCACGGTGACCTTTGTCCTACCGTCTTGCTGGTCTTGGTCTCGTTGCACCGATATGGAAACCTTTGCCTGATGCCTCGGGACTCCGCGCCTGCACTTGCCCCTTTAGCACCAAAGAGGGAACAAGGACACTGCGCGCTCGGGCGCCCGCCTGGTTGCGGTCGTCATTGCTTGCGTCATTGGAACCTCGCGAGGTTCGCCCCGCCTTGATCTCTCCACTCCTCGCGAGCCAGCCTGGTGAGGCCGCTCCTGAGGAGGTCTTGCGTCGTCCGCCTCGCGAGGCTGGGCCCCCTCGTGAGGGTCTTGAGTGCACGCCGAAGATGGGTCGTACGGGCCCGCTGGTGGAGCCACGTCGTGGGTCGCAGGCAGGCAAATCTGGGGACCCCCGTTCCCAGAACGCCGACAGTAGCCCCCGGGCCCAAGGCGCGCTCGGGCTTGGCTTCGAGGCGAAGCCAAAGGGCAAGTAAGGAGCGCCGCGGGCCCCAACAGCCTGCGGCCTTGGTTGACGCGTGGCGATTGATTGGATGTGGTCGTCTTCGCTTCCCCACGCCACCACGGCAACTGCCCGGCTGACAAAAAGGCTGGCACAGACTACTCCTGCCTTCATTGCTTCCCTTCGTCTTGCTCCAGATCCCCTTTCTCGCTCCTTGCTTCGAAAGTTTCCAGATCTGCTTCAATCCCCTTCCAAGCTTCCGACCAATGGCTCCCCCCGTGGTCAAGCCCACCTCGTCGCCGGCTTGGTATGAGCCGGCTTTGGACGCACCCAACGTCTCGGAGAAGAACCTCGCCGCTACGCGCTTGCTGACGGCGGGGGAGAGCAACGAGAGGGGGGAGACCGAGCTCCGGGCTGGCTCCGCCATGCCGGAGGCCTTGGACAGTACCTTCTACCCCTTCTTCACGAGCAGCATCGTCGCGGGCTTGGTCCCCCTTTCTCTGACTTCTTCTATGAGGTCCTTGGCCATTACGGGCTGCAGGTGCTGCATCTTCACCCAAACTCTGTCCTTCTCTTGTCGATCTTCGCCTACTACTGCGAAGCGTTCCTCGGCGTGATACTTCCGGGTGCGCCAACTTCATCGCGGCCGGCAAGGCCAACTCGATCTCGAAGACCGGGAAGAAGGATGATGGCATCAGGAGCAAGTGGGTCATGATGGATGCCAAGTGCGTCCACCCACGCTTGGTGCTGCCGACCGAGATGCCCCAACCTGTCAAGGGGTGGTCTTGCACAAAGCTCGCTGACGACTGGGCGGCGTTAGTGCTGGAGCAGATGAACGCCGACCTGAAGCCGGGCAACGCGAAGGCAGCGAAGCTGACGGGGGCCGTGCTCCTGAGGGAGTTCTTGACGCTGCGGGTGGCTCCGCTTCAAGCACGCTCGCGTCCTTTGTGGAGGCTTGGGGACGAAGAAGAAAAGGTTCGCTTGAGCCCAATAGCCCTGTCTGACGAGGAGCTAGCCGTAGCTCTCCGCCTCTTGGTCGGGGACGACCAAGAGTACCCGCCGAGTGCCTTCGTTCCCCTGTTCCGCCGTACGGACATGTCGTGGGTTGTGGACACCAGGCCAACCTTTGACGGGCGCAGGCTGGTGCTGCCAGCACCTCTTGCGGTCTCGGCTGCGACGGTGCCGGTGGAGGTGTCTTCTGACGATTCTCGCAAGGAGAAGGAGGAGGAGGAAGATGAGGACGAGGAGCGCGACTCAGGGGCGACACCCGAGGGTATGGGGGAGAGCTTCCCCATGCGCAAGGATGACCTCCTCCGCACCATGCCTGACGACGACGATGAGGCCGACGACCTCCGGAGGGGGGAGCCGCCCGTGATCCCGACGAGGGGCCGGTCGGTGCTGATCTCCCGAGATGGTGCTTCTTCTCCGATGCCGCCTGGGGCTGCTTCTGGCCCGTCTGCTGCTCCTTCCTCTGCCCCTGGGGCCCGTGCGCCCGCGCCCTAGGCTGGGAAGTTCTCAGGCTTCGAAACTTACGAAGAGGAGGGTGGACTACACCATGGTGGACTAGTAAGTGCTTCTACCTTGCTCCATTCTTGCTTATGTTGCTTGACCTTGACGCTTCTCCGCTGATTGGCTAGGCCGCCATCTGTGCGAAAAGAGGAAGGAAGGTACGGTGATTCCGTCCGGGGCTGATCCATCCGCGGCGGCCATACCTCCCTCCATGGGGAAGGGGAGCGACAGCGCTCGCACCTCCCCGGCCCGGTCGGCCTTGCGAGGCCCGGAAGGACATCCTCGTGAGGAGTCAGCCCCCGCGGCCCTGCTGGCTTCGGAGGTGCTGACACCCAGCGCGGCTGCTAAGGTGCCCAAAGCTCGGGAACCCCCAGTCTCCCAAGCCATGCTGACGTTGTCGCCTCTTCCTCCCCCTGCTGCACTGCTGGTTCCAGGTCCTTCCGCTTCCCCTGACGTCTTGGAGCGTGCCCTTTCTGAGAAGACCCGTTTGCAAGAAGATCTCCAGGGCGCCGAACCCCACCTGGCAGCTGGGTGCGTGGAGCTGGCCTCTGGCGGGCTTCATGCTGACAAGTCCGTTCGGGCGGCGCTAAGCCAGGCCGCAGCAACCTCCGAGGGGGAGAAGCAGGCTACCACCCAGGCAGCAGCTGCTCGCGAGGCGGCGGTGAAGGACGTCGAGGCTGCCCAGGGTCGTTGCCAGTGAAGGAAATATTCCCTAGAGGCAATAATAAAGTTATTATTTATTTCCTTATATCATGATAAATGTTTATTATTCATGCTAGAATTGTATTAACCGGAAACATGATACATGTGTGAATACATAAACAAACAGAGTGTCACTAGTATACCTCTACTTGACTAGCTCGTTGATCAAAGATGATTATGTTTCCTAGCCATAGACAAAGAGTTGTTATTTGATTAATGGGATCACATCATTAGGAGAATGATGTGATTGACTTGACCCATTCCGTTAGCTTAGCACTCGATCGTTTAGTATGTTGCTATTGCTTTTTTCATGACTTATACATGTTCCTATGACTATGAGATTATGCAACTCCCGTTTACCGGAGGAACGCTTTGTGTGCTACCAAACGTCACAACGTAACTGGGTGATTATAAAGGTGCTCTACAGGTGTCTCCGAAGGTACTTGTTGGGTTGGCGTATTTCGAGAGTAGGATTTGTCACTCCGATTGTCGGAGAGGTATCTCTGGGCCCACTCAGTAATGCACATCACTATAAGCCTTGCAAGCATTGTAACTAATGAGTTAGTTGCGGGATGATGTATTATGGAACGAGTAAAGAGACTTGCCGGTAACGAGATTGAACTAGGTATTGAGATACCGACGATCGAATCTCGGGCAAGTAACATACCGATGACAAAGGGAGCAACGTATGTTGTTATGCGGTCTGACCGATAAAGATCTTGGTAGAATATGTGGGAGCCAATATGAGCATCCAGGTTCCGCTATTGGTTATTGACCGGAGACGTGTCTCGGTCATGTCTACATAGTTCTCGAACGCGTAGGGTCCGCACGCTTAAAGTTCGATGACGGTTATATTATGAGTTTATGTGTTTTAATGTACCGAAGGTAGTTCGGAGTCCCGGATGAGATCGGGGGCATGACGAGGAGTCTCGAAATGGTCGAGACTTAAAGATCGATAGATTGGACGACTATATTTGGACATCGGAAAGGTTCCGAGTGATTCGGGTATTTTTCGGAGTACCGGAGAGTTACGGGAATTCGCCGGGGAGTATATGAGCCTTATTGGGCTTTAGGGGAAAGAGAGAGGAGAGGCTGGGCGCCCCCCAAGGCCTAGTCCGAATTGGACTAGGGGGAGGGGTTGTGCCCCCTCCTTCCTTCTCTTCTCTCTCCCCTTTCCTTGACTCCTACTCCTACTACATGGAAGGGGGGAATCCTACTCCCGGTGGGAGTAGGACTCCTCCTAGGGCGCGCCATAGAGAGGGCCGGCTCTCCCCCTCCTCCACTCCTTTATATACGGGGAGAGGAGCACCCCTTGGAGACACAACAATTGATCCCTTGGATCTCTTGGCCATGTGCGGTGCCCCCCTCCACCATAATCCTCCTCGATAATATCGTAGCGGTGCTTAGGCGAAGCCCTGCGTCGGTAGAACATCATCATCGTCACCACGTCGTCGTGCTGACGAAACTCTCCCTTAACACTCGGCTGGATCGGAGTTCGAGGGACGTCATCGAGTTGAACGTGTGCAGCACTCGGAGGTGCCCTGCGTTCCGTACTTGATCGGCCGGATCGTGAAGACGTACAACTACATCAACCGCGTTGTGCTAACGCTTCCGCTTTCGGTCTACGAGGGTACGTGGACAACACTCTCCCCTCTCGTTGCTATGCATCACCATGATCTTGCCTGTGCGTAGGATTTTTTTTTGAAATTACTACGGTCCCAACAATGGTATCAGAGCCTGGTTTTATGCGTAGATGTTATATGCACGAGTAGAACACAAGTGAGTTGTGGGCGATATAAGTCATACTACTTACCAGCATGTCATACTTTGGTTCGGCGGTATTGTTGGATGAAGCGGCCCGGACCGACATTACGCGTACGCTTACGCGAGACTGGTTTTATTGTCGTGCTTTGCACACAGGTGACTAGCGGGTGTCAGTTTCTCCAACTTTAGTTGAATCGAGTGTGGCTACGCCCGGTCCTTGAGAAGGTTAAAACAACACTAACTTGACAAACTATCGTTGTGGTTTTGATATGTAGGTAAGAACGGTTCTTGCTCAGCCCGTAGCAGCCACGTAAAACTTGCAACAACAAAGTAGAGGACGTCTAACTTGTTTTTGCAGGGCATGTTGTGATGTGATATGGTCAAGATGTGATGAGATATAAGTTGTTGTATAAGATGATCATGTTTTGTTGAAGTTATCGGCAACTAGCAGAAGCCTTATGGTTGTCTCTTTATTGCATAAGATGCAAGCGCCAAATAATTGCTTTACTTTATCGCTATGTGATAGCAATAGTTGCAAGAGCAATAGTTGGCGAGACGACCATGTGACGACACATTGATATAGATCAAGATGACGGAGATCATAGTGTCATGCTGATGACGATGGAAATCATGACGATGCTTTGGAGATGTAGATCAAAGGCACAAGATGATGATGGCCATATCATGTCACATATTTTGATTGCATGTGATGTTTATCTTTTATACATCTTATTTTGCTTAGTTCGACGGTAGCTTTATAAGATGATCCCTTACTAAATTTCAAGATAAAAGTGTTCTCCCTGAGTATGCACCGTTGCCAAAGTTCGTCGTGCCCAGACACCACGTGATGATCGGGTGTGATAAGTTGTACGTCCATCTACAACGGGTGCAAGCCAGTTTTTGCACACGCAGAATACTCAGGTTAAACTTGATGAGCCTAGCATATGCAGATATGGCCTCGTAACACTGAGACCGAAAGGTCGAGCGTGAATCATATAGTAGATATGATCAACATACTGATGCTCACCATTGAAAACTACTCCATTTCACGTGATGATCGGTTATGGTTTAGTTGATTTGGATCACGTGATCACTTAGAGGATTAGAGGGATGTCTATCTAAGTGGGAGTTCTTAAGTAATATGATTAATTGAACTTTAATTTATCATGAACTTAGTCCTGGTAGTATTAACATATCTATGTTGTAGATCAATTGCTCGCGTTTAGCTCCCCTGTTTTATTTTGATATGTTCCTAGAGAAAACTAAGTTGAAAGATTTAGTAGCAATGATGCGGATTGGATCCTGATCTGAGGATTATCCTCATTTGCTGCACAGAAGAATTATGTCCTTGATGCACCGCTAGGTGACAGACCTATTGCAGGAGTAGATGCAGACGTTATGAACGTTTGGCTAGCTCAATATGATGACTATTGATAGTTTTAGTGCACCATGCCTTTACGACTTAGAACCGGGACTTCAAGAACGTTTTGAATGCCACGGAGCATATAAGATGTTCCAAGAGTTGAAATTGGTATTTCATACTCATGCCCGTGTCAATAGGTATGAGACCTCTGACAGTGACTTTGCCTATAAGATGGAGGAGAATAGCTCAACCAGTGAGCATGTGCTCAGATTGTCGGCGGTACTACAATTGCTTGAATCAAGTGGGAGTTAATCTTCCAGATAAGATAGTAATTGATAGAATTCTCTAGTCACTATCACCAAGTTATTAGAACTTCGTGATGAACTATAATATGCAAGGGATGACCAAAGTAATTCCCAAGCTCTTCGTGATGCTGAAATCGACGAAGGTAGAAATCAAGAAAAGCATCAAGTGTTGATGGTTGACAAGACCACTAGTTTCAAGAAAAGGGCAAAGGGAAGAAGGGGAAACTTCAAGAAGAACGGCAAGCAAGTTGCTACTCCAAGTGAAGAAGCCCAAGTCTGTACCTAAGCCTGAGACTAAGTGCTTCTACTACAAAGGGACTGGTCACTGTGAAGCGGAACTGCCCCAAGTATTTGGCGGATAAAGAATGGCAAAGTGAACAAAGGTATATTTGATATACATGTTATTGATGTGTACTTTACTAGTGTTTATAGCAACCCCACAGTATTTGATACTAGTTCAGTTGCTAAGATTAGAACTCGAAACGGGAGTTGCAGAATAAACAGAGACTAGTTAAGGATGAAGTGACGATGTGTATTGGAAGTGGTTCCAAGATTGATATGATCATCATCGCACACTCCCTATACTTTCGGGATTAGTGTTGAACATAAATAAGTGTTATTTGGTGTTTGTGTTGAGCATGAATATGATTTGATCATGTTTATTGCAGTACGGTTATTCATTTAAGTTAGAGAATAATTGTTGTTCTGTTTACATGAATAAAACCTTATATGGTTACACACCCAATGAAAATTGTTCGTTGGATCTCGATCGTAGTGATACACATATTCATAATATTGAAACAAAAAGATGCATAGTTAATAATGATAGTGCAACTTATTTGTGGCACTGCCGTTTAGGTCATATTGGTGTAAAGCGCATGAAGAAACTCCATGCCGATGGGCTTTTGGAATCACTTGATGCTTGCGAACCATGCCTCATGGGCAAGATGACTAAGATTTCGTTCTCCGGAACAATGGAGCGAGCAAATGACTTATTGGAAATAATACATACTGATGTATGCGGTCCGATGAATGTTAAGGCTCGCGGCAAATATCGTTATTTTCTGACCTTCACAGATGATTTGAGCAGATATGGGTATATATACTTGATGAAACACAAGTCTGAAACATTTGAAAAAGTTCAAAGAATTCAGAGTGAAGTGAGAATCATCGTAACAAGAAAATAAAAGTTTCTACGATATGATCGCAGAGGTAAAATATTTGAGTTACGAGTTTGGCCTTCAGTTGAAACAGTGTGAAATAGTTTCACTTCTCACGCCACCTCGAACACCACAGTGTAATGATGTGTCCGAATGTCATAACCGTACTTTATTAGATATGGTGCGATCTATGATGTATCTTACCGATTTACCACTATTGTTTTGGGGTTATGCATTAGAGACAGCTGCATTCACGTAAAAAGGGCACCATCTAAATTCATTTGAGACGACACCGTATGAACTGTGGTTTGGCAAGAAACCAAAGTTGTCATTTCTTAAAGTTTGGGATTGTGATGCTTATAAGAAAAAGTTTCATCCTGATAAGCTCAAACCCAAATCGGAGAAATGTGTCTTCATAGGATACCCAAAGGAGACAGTTGGGTACACCTTCTATCACAGATCCGAAGGCAAAACTTTTGTTGCTAAGAATGGATCCTTTCTAGAGAAGGAGTTTCTCTCGAAAGAAGTGAGTGGGAGGAAAGTAGAACTTGATGAGTTAACTGTACCTGCTCCCTTATTGGAAAGTAGTTCATCACAGAAATCTGTTCCTGTGACTACTACACCAATTAGTGAGGAAGCTAATGATGATGATCATGTAACTTCAGATCAAGTTACTACCGAACCTCGTAGGTAAACCAGAGTGAGATCTGCACCAGAGTGGTATGGTAATCCTATTCTGGAGGTCATGTTACTTGACCATGACGAACCTACGAACTATGAGGAAGCGATGGTGAGCCCAGATTCCGCAAAATGGCTTGAGGCCATGAAATCTGAGATGGGATCCATGTATGAGAACAAAGTGTGGACTTTGGTTGACTTGCCCGATGATCGGCAGGCCATCGAGAATAAATGGATCTTCAAGAGGAAGACGAACGCTGATAGTAGTGTTACTATCTACAAAGCTAGAATTGTCGCAAAAGGTTTTTCGACAAGTTCAAGGTTCTGACTACGATGAGTGTTTCTCACTCGTATCTATGCTTAAGTCTGTCCGAATCATGTTAGCAATTGCCGCATTTTATGAAATCTGGCAAATGGATAAACAAAACTGCATTCCTTAATGGATTTATTAAAGAAGAATTGTATATGATGCAACCAAAAGGTTTTGTCAATCCTAAAGGTGCTAACAAAATACGCATGCTCCAGCGATCCATCTATGGACTGGTGCAAGCATATACGCTTTGATGAGTTGATCAAAGCATATAGTTTTATATAGACTTGCGGTGAAGCCTGTATTTACAAGAAAGTGAGTGGGAGCACTACAACATTTCTGATAAGTATATGTGTATGACATATTGTTGATAGGAAATAACGTAGAATTATTCTGCAAAGCATAAAGGAGTGTTTGAAAGGAGTTTTTCAAAGAAAGACCTCGGTGAAGCTGCTTACATATTGAGCATCAAGATCTATAGAGATAGATCAAGACGCTTGATAAGTTTTTCAATGAGTACATACCTTGACAAGATTTTGAAGTAGTTCAAAATGGAACAGTCAAAGAAAGAGTTCCTGCCTGTGTTACAAGGTGTGAAATTGAGTAAGACTCAAAGCCCGACCACGGCAGAAGATAGAAAGAGAATGAAAGTCATTCCCTATGCCTTGGCGATAGGTTCTATAAAGTATGCCATGCTGTGTACCAGATCTATTGTATATCCTACCGCTGAGTTTGGCAAGGGAGTACAATAGTGATCTAGGATTAGATCACTGGACAACGGTCAAAAGGTTCGTCGTAAAGGGTTACGTCGATGCAAGTTTTTTTGACACTGATCCAGATGACTCTAAGTATCAATCTGGATACATATTGAAAGTGGGAGCTATTAGCTAGAGTAGCTCCGTGCAGAGCATTGTTGACATAGAAATTTGCAAAATACATACGGATCTGAATATGGCAGACCCGTTGACTAAACTTCTCTCACAAGCAAAACATGATCACACCTTAGTACTCTTTGGGTGTTAATCACATAGCGATGTGAACTAGATTATTGACTCTAGCAAACCCTTTGGGTGTTGGTCACATGACGATGTGAACTATGGGTGTTAATCACATGGTGATGTGAACTATTGGGATTAAATCACATGGTGATGTGAACTATATTATTGAGTCTAGTGCAAGTGGGAGACTGAAGGAAATATGCCCTAGAGGCAATAATAAAGTTATTATTTATTTCCTTATATCATGATAAATGTTTATTATTCATGCTAGAATTGTATTAACCGGAAACATGATACATGTGTGAATACATAGACAAACAGAGTGTCACTAGTATACCTCTACTTGACTAGCTCGTTGATCAAAGATGGTTATGTTTCCTAGCCATAGACAAAGAGTTGTTATTTGATTAATGGGATCACATCATTAGGAGAATGATGTGATTGACTTGACCCATTCCGTTAGCTTAGCACTCGATCGTTTAGTATGTTGCTATTGCTTTTTTCATGACTTATACATGTTCCTATGACTATGAGATTATGCAACTCCCGTTTACCGGAGGAACGCTTTGTGTGCTACCAAACGTCACAACGTAACTGGGTGATTATAAAGGTGCTCTACAGGTGTCTCCGAAGGTACTTGTTGGGTTGGCGTATTTCGAGAGTAGGATTTGTCACTCCGATTGTCGGAGAGGTATCTCTGGGCCCACTCAGTAATGCACATCACTATAAGCCTTGCAAGCATTGTAACTAATGAGTTAGTTGCTGGATGATGTATTACGGAACGAGTAAAGAGACTTGCCGGTAACGAGATTGAAGTAGGTATTGAGATACCGATGATCGAATCTCGGGCAAGTAACATACCGATGACAAAGGGAACAACGTATGTTGTTATGCGTTCTGACCGATAAAGATCTTCGTAGAATATGTGGGAGCCAATATGAGCATCCAGGTTCCGCTATTGGTTATTGACCGGAGACGTGTCTCGGTCATGCCTACATAGTTCTCGAACCCGTAGGGTCCGCACGCTTAAAGTTTGATGACGGTTATATTATGAGTTTATGTGTTTTGATGTACCGAAGGTAGTTAGGAGTCCCGGATGATATCGGGGACATGACGAGGAGTCTCGAAATGGTTGAGACGTAAAGATCAATATATTGGACGACTATATTCGGGCATCGGAAAGGTTCCGAGTGATTCGGGTATTTTTCGGAGTACCGGAGAGTTACGGGAATTCGCCGGGGAGTATATGGGCCTTATTGGGCTTTAGGGGAAAGAGAGAGGAGAGGCTGGGCGCCCCCAAGGCCTAGTCTGAATTGGACTAGGGGGAGGGGCTGCGCCCCCTCCTTCCTTCTCTTCTCTCTCCCCTTTCCTTGACTCCTACTCCTACTACTTGGAAGGGGGGGGGAATCCTACTCCCGGTGGGAGTAGGACTCCTCCTAGGGCGCGCCATAGAGAGGCCCGGCCCTCCCCCTCCTCCACTCCTTTATATACGGGGAGGGGGGCACCCCTTGGAGACACAACAATTGATCCCTTGGATCTCTTAGCCGTGTGCGGTGCCCCCCTCCACCATAATCCTCCTCGATAATATCGTAGCGGTGCTTAGGCGAAGCCCTGCGTCGGTAGAACATCATCATCGTCACCACGCCGTCGTGCTGACGAAACTCTCCCTCAACACTCGGCTGGATCGGAGTTCGAGGGACGTCATCGAGTTGAACGTGTGCAGAACTCGGAGGTGCCGTGCGTTCGGTACTTAATCGGTCGGATCGTGAAGACGTACGACTACATCAACCGCGTTGTGCTAACGCTTCCGCTTTCGGTCTACGAGGGTACGTGGACAACACTCTCCCCTCTCGTTGCTATGCATCACATTGATCTTGCGTGTGCGTAGGAAACTTTTTGAAATTACTACGTTCCCCAACAGCCGGGCGCTGGAGGCCGAACTGAAGGCCCTGCGGGACAAGCATGCGGAAGAAACTCGTGGTCGCAAAGCAGAGGAGGAGAAGATGAAGGCCCGGGAGGATGCCGTCAAGGGTCGTGACACCGAGCTGACGCAGTCGGCGAAGGCGCAGGCCGTTGAGCGTGGCCGGCTGGAGGAGCTGGAGCGGAAAGTGAAGGCGGAGAAGTTCGAGCTTGACGCCAAGGCGAAGGTCCTGGCCGTGGACTGCGCGACCTTCGCGCTCTTCGAGAAGAGGTCTCGCATGGCGTTGAAGGCACTCTATGAGAAAGGCCTGGAGAGAAGTTGTGAGCGGCGTCGGCCCCATGGCAGAGGAAGAAGCTCGCGTCCTTTCTTCAGCTACGCTGACGCGCGTCTTCAGCCACCTCCATCTTCGCTATCCTACCGCCCGCCTTGACGAGCTTCTGGAGCCTGTGGGTGATGAGCACTACGCAGCTGCTGCCGCAGCTGTGAAGGGTTAGGTGGAGGCCCTACTGAAGAAGTTCTGTGCCTTTGCTCCCGCGCCTTTGACCGATGGTGCCACTAATCCTGCAGCCCCGACCGGCGGTGCAGGTGAAGGCGACGCCATCAAGGAAGGAGCGCCTCTTGCTGGCGCCAGCGGTGCCCAGGGATGACTCGCTTGTGGCTCTTTTCCTGTTTAAATTCCTGCAACATGTATCATGCCTCGTGGAGGCGTTTAGACTCGCGTTTGGTACTCGAAGAACGATATGTCTTGTATTATTTGCTTTGAGATCTTGCGATTTCCTTCCTATTCGCTTTTATGTTCTACGTCGGCACAGCCCGAACCCGCGGATACCGCAGCCGCCACTGACTCGACCGGAAACCAGGACAAGGCCAGGGGGTGAGGGGCTACGTGGCCAGTTAGGCTCCTGAGTCGCGATGCTCAGGAGTCCCCCTTGACGCGCAAACAACTTACAGAAAGGAGATGCAGGAATAGGCCTTGACGTTCTACGTTGGCAGGGCCCGGCCCCACGCATACGTCAGCCGCCACTGACTCGATCGGAGACCAGGACGAGGCCAGGGGGTGAGGGGCTACGTGACCAGTTAGGCTCCTGAGTCGCGATGCTCAGGAGTCCCCCTTGACGCTCAAAGGACCTTGAGGAGGAAATGCAAGAGCAGGACTTAGCGTTCTGGTCGGTAGGGCCCGGCCCCGCGCATACCTCAACCGCCGCTAACTCGACCGGAGACCAGGAGGCCAGGGGGTGAGGGGCTACGTGACCAGTTAGGCCCTTGGGTCGTGATGCCCAAGGGTCTCCCTTGACGTACGAACATACCTCATACCTGTCCTCGCTGGGCTTTTGCTTGGGAGGGTTGCGCGACGACCAGGTCCGAGGGACCGGGTGGGGTGTACGCCAGGTGTGACCTGAGCGCAGCCCCCATGCCCAGCCCCCTCGCGCTACCCTCCCGAGGGGAAGCAGCGTGGTGAGGCTAGGCACTGAGCTCAAGGGCTCCCTAAGGTTGATACGACCGTGGGGCCGCCCTCAGTTGCTTATCACCAGCGCGAAGCATAGCGCTTCCGTACTTGCACGAGCATAGCCACTCCTCGGTAGTGTCAACGGCCAGCGCGGAGCATGGTGCTTCCACTGGTGCGTGGGAGGGGGACTCCCTACTGCGGAGAGCCCTCGGGGCGTGTATAGCCCCGCCCTGACACGTGGCTTGCACGGCAGGGCTAGACGAGGTGTGTCTGGGCACTCATGAGCCAGCGCGGGACTCACGAGGCCCTACCTCAAGGCGGGTTGCGCCTGGTCTTGATTCTTGCTGACTGCGGTGATCCTGCGAGATGGTTAGACAACCTGCGCCGAATGAATCTCCTGAGGCTATCATATGAGAAGGCCAAGCACCAATGACCCCAGGAGCTGACATGAACGGGGCCGGCCCGCCAGACAAAGCTGAGCCGTTGGATTTATCGACGCTGCAGGGACGTGCCCGAGCACAGACGTCGTGCCTAACCTTCGCATGCAGAAGATCCTGAAGAAAAATAGTTGGCGCGCAGCTCCCGTGGTGGGTAACAATCAAGCAGGTGATAATCATAGATAGACCATGCATGAGAAGGCAGACTAGCTTGAGTAAATGCAAAAGCAACACATGCCACTTGGTAGGACCCGAGCGGCTTGGGGATGATGCAGCCCGAGGGGCGCCCCCAGCAAAGTGAGCTAAAGACATAGAAGGATACATGCCGCAGGGACGGACCCACGCAGCCTGGGAATGACGCAGCCCGTGGGGCGCTCCCAGCTAAATGAACTTGGAAAATGTCACCTGGTTTAGTTGCTGATGAGATGTTGGTGCAGTTGAAGGTGCGCAGTGACGAGGCTGTTCCTCACGAGCCACCCGGGCCCTGAGCGTCGGGAGGCTCTGGGGGTCTAGGCAGTTCCTTGAGGACCGTGTCCATCTCCGCCAGGACTGCGTGATGCCTGGCCTCCTGAGCCACCAGGATGCTCTGCAGGTTGCGCTGGAAGGCGGACGCCACACTCGGCAGGCCAAAAGGCATGCGAACATAGCTGTGAGGTGGGCCCTCGCAGCGTCCCACGCGCGAAGGCTAGAAGCGCTCCTGAGATGCGGCCCGGTTGAGCCCTGGGATGTCGACGCAGACGCGTAGCCCTCCATCCTCGCCTGGATGGGGGGCCGCACGAGGTGGGCGGCGATCTCCGCGCATGGCCCTTGCATTTTCCAGCTCCTGAATGGTCTTGTCGACGAACTCCTGAGCACCGAGCGCTCCTTGCTCGGCGCCTTCCTAAGGGAAACGTGCCGCGAAGCACGCCTCCACGTGGTGCCCGAGCGCCTCCCTCGTGACGTTGGCGAGGTCAGAGGCCCTCCAGAAGAGAGCCCCCGAGCCCTGCCCGAGGATGGTGCCGGGCGCGCGTTCCTATGCACGGGAGGGAGGCGCCCCACCTGAGGGCGCTGGTCTTGAAGTGGTGCTGCTGGTGGTGTCGCCCTCCCGAGGACCTGTGTGGAGCAGCTGCTTCTTCTTCTTGGGGGTGGCCTCAGGAAGGTAAAGGATTCCTTTGTTGTCTGGGTCTTCGATTGCTGCGGCTTGGAAGGCGCTCTCGAGGGAGCACACCGCATCTCTTTCTTCGCAGGGGACCGTGATGATCCCGCCGCTTCCAAGCATCTTGAGGACGTCGAAGTGGATGAGCTCGGTGCGGTAGTTCTTGCGTTCTCCAAAGGTGACAGGAATGCGGACCTGCCCTATCGGGGTGGTGGAGTCGCCAGTCACCCCTGAGAAGGGCTTGGTAGGCTGCAACTGTTCATATGGCACTTGGAGGCTGTAGAACGTCTTGACAAACAGGACATTGAGTCCTGCTCCACCGTCTATAAGGGTCTTGGTGACTTGAACGTTGCTGATGACGGGCGACCAGAGCATCGGGAGGGCGCCAGCAGTTGCGACACACTTGAGCTGGTCAGCTGAGCTGAAGGTGATGGCACACTTGGACCACCTAAGCGGGCGCGTTGATACGTCTCCATCGTATCTACTTTTCCAAACACTTTTGCCCTTGTTTTGGACTCTAACTTGCATGATCTGAATGGAACTAACCCGGATTGATGCTGTTTTTAGCAGAATTGCCATGGTGTTATTTTTGTGCAGAAACAAAAGTTCTCAGAATGACCTGAAACTTCACGGAGATTATTTTTGGAAATCATAAAAGATACTGGCAAAAGAATCAAGGCCAGGGGGCCCACACCCTTTGCACGAGGGTGGGGGGCGCGCCTGCCCCCCTGGGTGCACCCCCTGCCTCGTGGGCCCCCTGGAGCTCCACCGACCTCAACTCCAACTCCATATATTCGTGTTCGGGGAGAAAAAATCAGAGAGAAAGATTCATCGCGTTTTACGATACGGAGCCGCCGCCAAGCCCTAAACTCTCTCGGGAGGGCTGATCTGGAGTCCGTTCGGGGCTCCGGAGAGGGGAATCCGTCGCCATCGTCATCATCAACCATCCTCCATCATCAATTTCATGATGCTCACCGCCGTGCGTGAGTAATTCCATCGTAGGCTTGCTGGACGGTGATGGGTTGGATGAGATTTATCATGTAATAGAGTTAGTTTTGTTAGGGTTTGATCCCTAGAATCCACTATGTTCTGAGATTGATGTTGCTATGACTTTGCTATGCTTAATTCTTGTCACTAGGGCCCGAGTGCCATGATTTCAGATCTGGACCTATTATGTTTTCATGAATATATGTGAGTTCTTGATCCTATCTTGCAAGTCTATAGTCACCTACTATGTGTTATGATCCGGCAACCCCGAAGTGACAATAATCGGGACCACTCCCGGTGATGACCATAGTTTGAGGAGTTCATGTATTCACTATGTGTTAATGCTTTGGTCCGGTACTCTATTAAAAGGAGGCCTTAATATCCCTTAGTTTTCGATAGGACCCCGCTGCCACGGGAGGGTAGGACAAAAGATGTCATGCAAGTTCTTTTCCATAAGCACGTATGACTATATTCAGAATACATGCCTACATTACATTGATGAATTGGAGCTAGTTCTGTGTCACCCTATGTTATGCCTGTTACATGATGAACCGCATCCGGCATAATTCTCCATCACCGATCCAATGCCTACGAGCTTTTCACATATTGTTCTTAGCTTATTTACTTTTCCGTTGCTACTGTTACAATCACTACAAAACCCAAAAATATTACTTTTGCTACCGTTACCGTTACTTCCATACTACTTTGCTACTAAATACTTTGCTGCAGATACTAAGTTATCCGGGTGTGGTTGAATTGACAACTCAACTGCTAACACTTGAGAATATTCTTTGGCTCCCCTTGTGTCGAATCAATAAATTTGGGTTGAATACTCTACCCTCGAAAACTGTTGCGATCCCTTATACTTGTGGGTTATCAAGACTATTTTCTGGCGCCGTTGCCGGGGAGCATAGCTCTATTCTTTGAGTCACTTGGGATTTATATCTGCTGGTCACTATGAAGAATTTGAAAGACGAGAAAACAAAAATTTATCCCTCAACTACGAGGGGAGGTAAGGAACTGCCATCTAGCTCTGCACTTGATTCACCTTCTGTTTTGAGTAAGCTTGCGACACCTAAACCTGCTTCTGCTATTAATTCTGATATGTCGCATGTTATTGATGATGCCACTTCTGCTATGCATGATACTTATGATGAAACTACTTCTATGCTTGATACTACTGTGCCACTTGGTGAATTTCTTGATGTACAACTTGCTAGGGCTAGAGAGAATGAAATTATTGAAACTGATAATATTGATGAAAGTGATGATGAAGACTCTCCCCCAAAATATGAATTGCCTATTGTGCCTGAGGGCTATGTTATGGATGAAGAAACTGCTAGAGACTTTCTTGCTTGCAATCATAGAAGTGATCTTAAGAAATTATTAGCTAAGCTGAAACAAAAAACTTTGAATGCTAGAATGAAATATGATCCTGCTTATGCTACTTCACCTATCTTTGTTACTGATAAGGATTATGAATTCTCTGTCGATCCTGATATAATTACTTTGGTTGATCTGATCCTTTCTATGGCTATGAATCTGAAACTGTTGTGGCACATCTTACTAAATTAAATGATATAGCCACCCTGTTCACTAATGATGAGAGAACTTGCTACTTTTATATCCTTAAAATATTTCTGTTCTCATTAAAGGGTGATGCTAAGATATGGTTTAATTCTCTTGATCCTGGTTGTGTGCGCAGTCCCCAGGATATGATTTATTACTTCTCTGCTAAATATTTCCCTGCTCATAAGAAACAAGCTGCTTTAAGGGAAATATATAATTTTGTGCAAATTGAAGAAGAGAGTCTCCCACAAGCTTGGGGGAGGCTTCTCCAATTACTTAATGCTTTGCCTGATCATCCTCTGAAGAAAAATGAAATACTTGATATCTTTTATAATGGACTAACCGATGCTTCCAGAGACCACCTGGATAGTTGTGCTGGTTCTGTTTTCAGGGAAAGAAAACCAGATGAAGCTGAAATTCTATTGAATAATATGTTGACTAATGAAAATAATTGGACACTTCCTGAACCAACTCCTAAGCCAACTCCGAAAAAAGGGGTGTTCTATTTCTCAGTCCTGAAGATATGCAAGAGGCAAAGAAATATATGAAAGAAAAGGGTATTAAAGCTGAAGATGTGAAGAATTTACCTCCTATTGAAGAAATACATGGTCTTAATTTACTGCCTGTTGAAGAAATATATGATCTTAATCCATTACCTATTGAAGAAACTCATGGTCTTGATAACCCGACACAGGTAGTAAAGGTAAATTCTCTCTATAGATTTGATGAAGGTGATATTCCCCGTTATAAGTCTGCTAGCCAATGCTTAGATGAGTTTGATAATTTTATTGTCAAACAAGAAAACTTCAATGCTTATGTTGGTAGACAATTGAAACACAATTCTTATATGCTTGAACACTTGGGTGATTATATGTATAGAGTTAAAGGTGAACTTAAACTGATTAGTAAACATGCTTCTATGGTTACCACTCAAGTAGAACAAGTACTTAAAGCTCAGAATGATTTGCTCAATGAATTCAATAATAAGAATAATTATTATGCTGTTAGAGTGGCTACTAGAACTGGTAAAATGACTCAGGAACCTTTGTATCCCGAAGGACATCCTAAGAGAATTGAGCAAGATTCTCAGAGAAATAATATAGATGCACCTAGTCCTTCTAAAAAGAAGAAAAAGAAAAATGATAGGACTTTGCATGCTTCTAGTAAACCTATTGCTGAACCACCTGAGAATCCAAATGATATTTCTATTTCTGATGCTGAAACACAACCTAGTAATGAACATGAACCTAGTGATAATGTTAATGAATATGTTCATGTTGATGCTCAACCTAGCAATGATAATGATGTAGAAATTGAACCTGCTGTTGATCTTGATAACCCACAATCAAAGAATCAACGTTATGATAAGAGAGACTTTGTTGCTAGGAAGCACGGTAAATAAAGGGAGCCATGGGTTCAGAAACCCATGCCTTTTCCTCCCAAACCATCCAAGAAAAAGGATGATGAGGATTTTGAGCACTTTGCTGAAATGATTAGACCTATCTTCTTGCGTATGCGATTAACTAATATGCTCAAAATGAATCCTTATGCTAAGTACATGAAAGAAATTGTTACAAATAAAAGAAAGATACCGGAAGCTGAAATTTCCACCATGCTTGCTAATTATACTTTTAAGGGTGGAATACCTAAGAAATTAGGAGATCCAGGAGTACCCACTATACCATGCTCCATTAAAAGAAATTACGTTAGAACCGCTTTATGTGATCTTGGAGCCGGTGTTAGTGTTATGCCTCTCTCTTTATATCGTAGACTTGATTTGAATAAGTTGACACCTACTGAAATATCTTTGCAAATGGCTGATAAATCAACTGCTATACCTGTCGGTATTTGTGAGGATGTGCCTGTTGTGGTTGCAAATGTTACTATTTTAACGGACTTTGTTATTCTTGATATTCCAGAGGACGATAGTATGTCTATTATTCTTGGAAGACCCTTTTTGAATATTGCAGGGGATGTTATTGATTGCAACAAAGGCAATGTCACTTTTCATGTTAATGGCAATGAGCATACGGTACACTTTCCGAGGAAACAACCTCAGGTTCACAGTATAAACTCAATTGGAAAAATTCCATCGATTATTTTTGGAGGTTTTGAATTTCCTCTTCCTACTGTCAAAAAGAGATTTGATATTCTTATTATTGGGGATGTGCATATCCCCGTTGAGGTAACATAGTGTTATTCAAAATTTCTCCGTTTTCATGCGATTCGAAATGAGTTTGTTAACAAGACCTGATCAACCTTGTTAGTGGATTCCTTTTGATGAGCATGAGATGGATGAAGTTAGAAAGCACAACCTTCTGTACCCTCCTTTTACTTTCTGTTATTTAGTTAAAATAAAGAAAAAATAGTATTTTCTGTCAGTTTTCTGAATTATCCGTGCAATATTAAACCAGAAAATAAAAGTTCTCCAAATGCCCTGAAATTGAAATATGATTTTTTCTGAAATATTTGAGAATATCTGGCACTGAGAACACAGCAGGGGGAGCAAGCACCTGGGCACGAGGGTCCAGGGCGTGCCCACCCCCCTGGGCACGCCCCCTGCCTCGTGGGCCCATGGTGGCTCCCCTCCACTTATTCCTGCACCCACACACTCCTTCCTCCCAAAAAAAATCACCAACCAGCTCAAGCACGAGTTCTAGCTCATTTTGCTGTGATTTTCGATCTCCTTGCTCAAAGCACCTCTCACAAAACTGCTTTGGGGGATTGTTCCTTGAAAATGATGAAGAGATTTTTGAGGGGCTCTTCGAACCGAAGCTCGAAGGATAAGCAAAGTGAAGAAGCGGAGAGGCCCAAATATAATCTGCCTCGCACCGCGGAGGTTCGGCCGTGTGAATGGCCTTGCGATGATTTCTTGAGAGTAGCCGGGATTTATGATGATTTTTATGAGTTGGTTGAGAATGCAGGCCTCACCGACTTCTTCCATGACCAACGCGAACAGTATCCCTTACTCACCAATACCTTTGTGCAAAATTTTCATTTCCATTCTAGGAGGCCACCACCTACGGTGGATTTCTATGTATACGATGAGTATAAGGAGATGACCCTTCGTGAATTCTGTGAGGTTTGCAAGTTACCTTTTCTGGGTTTCATAGAGGAACCACATAGTAACGATGTGGAGGGGTTTATTGATACAATTGCTGTAGGGGAAGCGAGGAAGGTTTCCGACGCACGAATCACTAGCATACATTTTCCTGTTCTTCGTTACTTTGCTATATTTGCTAGTAGATGCTTAATTGGTCGCGGAAACTGTGGAAACCTGAGTGTCCCTGATATTATTATTTTGTGCCATGCCTTGTTTCAGGATGATACATTTAGTATGGGCGCTATTGTTGCAAAGCGGTTAAATCTTAACCGTACTAAGAGCCCCATCTTGGGAGGCATCTTCGCCTAACGCCTCGCTGCATACTATAACATACCTATTAGGCACTATGAGAAAGAAGAAAAAATGCTGCCTACTGTTTATTTAGATTATAAGAGTATGGTAGCGCATGATTTTATTGTTAAGAATAGGGAAAGGGCGCTTAAATACAAATTGTTATTTGATAAAAGTCACCCTGAGACTATTACCTTGCCTGCTCCTTCCTTGTTTGATTTATCTGCAGGCCAGTATCTCGTTCCGCTAGCAACCATCCAAGCGTACCGGAACACTACATCAGCCACAGAGCCAGAGCCGGAACCACAATTTGATCCTCCACAACAGTCTAATTACCAGTGGGATCCGGAGATAATTGCCAACCAGTGGCAATCAGAGGCTTCTTCTTCTCAGTACGACCCCAACTATAACTTTGGATATCCGCCAGGCCAGCCGTGGCAATAGACCAACTTAGGCCAAAAGCCTAAGCTTGGGGGAGTACGTATCTCTCACCGACATTACATTTATGTTCACACACTCATGCTAGTTGTCGGTGCTCATACTTCTTCACTGTAATATCCATCCTAGTTTATTTTTTTTCTTGCTTTCTTCTTGTGTGTTTGATAAACCTTAAGAAAAACCAAAAAAATAGTAATAGCTTTTAGCTAGTATACTTTCTTGCTGTAGTAGTAATAATTAAAAAGAAAACCCAAAAAAGATTTCCCGTTCTTCTTTTTGTTTGTTGGGAGCTTTCCCGTGTAAATAGTTTTTATTTCTTTTCTTTTATTTGGGGGTCGATAGGAGAAGACCATGATTAAATTGTTGAAGTGGCTCTTATATGCATTACCGTTGATTTAACCAAGAGCCCATATTGCCCTGTCTTCTCCTGTTTATTGAATGCTCGCAGATTCCAGCTTAGTCCAATGCACGTGCACTATTATTATTATTATTATTATTATTATTCACATCATTCGGTCGTGCAAGTGAAAGGCAATAATGACGATATATGATGGACTGATTGAGATGAGAAAAGCTGGTATGAACTCGACCTCTCTTGTTTTTGTAAATATGATTAGTTCATCGTTCCTGATTCAGCCTATTATGAATAAACATGTTTGCAATGACAATTAGAGACCATAGTTGCTTATGCCATGCTTAATTAGCTAGGATCTTATAATGGTTTACCTTGCGTGCCAACATGCTATTAAAATGGTTGTGATGTGGTATGATAGGGTGGTATCCTCCTTTGAATGATTCGAGTGACTTGACTTGGCACATGTTCACGCATGTAGTTGAAATGAATCAACATAGCCTTCACGATGTTTATGTTAATGGTGGATTATATCCTACTCATGATTGCACTCAATGTTTATTAATTTTAATGCATGTTCAGGACTGTTGTCGCTCTCTAGTTGGTCGCTTCCCAGTCTTTTGCTAGCCTTCACTTGTACTAAGCGGGAATACTGCGTGTGCATCCAATCCCTTAAACCCCAAAGTTATTCCATATGAGTCCACCATACCTTCCTATATGCGGTATCTACCTGCCGTTCCAAGTAAATTTGTATGTGCCAAACTCTAAACCTTCAAATGAAATTCTGTTTTGTATGCTCGAATAGCTCATGTATCAACTAGGGCTGTCCGTATCTTCCATGTTAGGCGGGTTATTCTCAAGAGGAGTGGACTCCGCTCCTCACTCATGAGAAAATGGCTGGTCACCGGGATGCCCAGTCCCATGCTTTATGCAAATCAAATCAAAATAATCGCAAACAAAACTCCCCCAGGACTGTTGTTAGTTGGAGGCACTCGTTGTTTCGAACAAGCCATGGATTGATGCTTGTTGGTGGAGGGGGAGTATAAACTTTACCATTCTGTTTGGGAACTGCCTATAATGTGTGTAGCATGGAAGATATCACCATCTCTTGGTTGTTATGTTGACAATGAAAGTATGCCGCTCAAAATATTATTTATCTCTATTTGAAAATCGAGCTCTGGCACCTCTACAAATCCCTGCTTCCCTCTGCGAAGGGCCTATCAATTTAGTTTTATGTTGAGTCATCACCCTCTTATTAAAAGCACCAGCTGGAGAGCACCGCTGTCATTTTCATCCATTACTATTAATTTATATTGGTATGACTATGACTGGATCTCTTTTACCATGAATTACAATGTTTAGTCAGTCCTTGATCTTTAAAGATGCTCTGCATTTATGTTTTACGGTCTTAGAAAGGGCTAGCGAGATACCATCTTGTTATATTATATCATGATTGTTTTGAGAAAGTGTTGTCATCCGAGATTTATCATTATTGCTCGCTAGTTGATTATGCCATTGACATGAGTAAACATGAGACCTAAATGTTATTTTGAATATGGTTAGTTCATAATCTTTGCTGAAAACTTGAATGCTGGCTTTACATATTTACAACAACAAGAGCAAACAGAGTTTGTAAAAGTTTTTCTTTATCACTTTCAGTTTATCAACTGAATTGCTTGAGGACAAGCAAAGGTTTAAGCTTGGGGCAGTTGATACGTCTCAGTCATATCTACTTTTCCAAACACTTTTGCCCTTGTTTTGGACTCTAACTTGCATGATTTGAATGGAACTAAACCGGACTGATGCTGTTTTCAGCAGAATTGCCATGGTGTTATTTTTGTGCAGAAACAAAAGTTCTCGGAATGACCTGAAACTTCACGGAGATTATTTTTTGGAAAATATAAAAAATATTGGCGAAAGAATCAAGGCCAGGGGCCCCACACCCTTTCCACGAGGGTGGGGGCGCGCCCCCCTGCCTCGTGGGCCCATTGGAGCTCCACCGACCTCAACTCCAACTCCATATATTCGTGTTTGGGGAGAAAAAAATCAGAGAGAAAGATTCATCGCGTTTTACGATACGGAGCCGCCGCCAAGCCCTAAACTCTCTCGGGAGGGCTGATCTGGAGTCCATTCGGGGCTCCGGAGAGGGGAATCCGTCGCCATCGTCATCATCAACCATCCTCCATCATCAATTTCATGATGCTCACCGCCGTGCGTGAGTAATTCCATCGTAGGCTTGCTGGACGGTGATGGGTTGGATGAGATTTATCATGTAATAGAGTTAGTTTTGTTAGGGTTTGATCCCTAGTATCCACTATGTTCTGAGATTGATGTTGCTATGACTTTGCTATGCTTAATGCTTGTCACTAGGGCCCGAGTGCCATGATTTCAGATCTGAACCTATTATGTTTTCATGAATATATGTGAGTTCTTGATCATATCTTGCAAGTCTATAGTCTCCTACTATGTGTTATGATCCCGCAACCCCGAAGTGACAATAATCAGGACCACTCCCGGTGATGACCGTAGTTTGAGGAGTTCATGTATTCACTATGTGTTAATGCTTTGGTCCGGTACTCTATTAAAAGGAGGCCTTAATATCCCTTAGTTTTCGATTGGACCCCGCTGCCATGGGAGGGTAGGACAAAAGATGTCATGCAAGTTCTTTTCCATAAGCACGTGTGACTATATTCGGAATACATGCCTACATTACATTGATGAATTGGAGCTAGTTCTGTGTCACCCTATGTTATGACTGTTACATGATGAACCGCATCCGACATAATTCTCCATCACCGATCCAATGCCTACGAGCTTTTCACATATTGTTCTTAGCTTATTTACTTTTCCGTTGCTACTGTTACAATCACTACAAAACCCAAAAATATTACTTTTACTACCGTTACCGGTACTTCCATTCTACTTTGCTACTAAATACTTTGCTGCAGATACTAAGTTATCCGGGTGTGGTTGAATTGACAACTCAACTGCTAACACTTGAGAATATTCTTTGGCTCCCCTTGTGTCAAATCAATAAATTTGGGTTGAATACTCTACCCTCGAAAACTGTTGCGATGCCCTATACTTGTGGGTTATCACACGTGGCCTCGAGCCTGGGAAGAGCCACGTTCACCTCACGAGCAAACTGCTTGAAGATTCGCTGGGAGGCTGGGGCTTGAGCAACGCCCATGATGCAGGCGATAGCGCGAGGTTCCTGGAAGCCCCCAGCCACCTCGTCCTGATGGTGGTCGTCGTTCCTCCTTGGTGGTGGTGGCAGCGGAGGAAGGCCAGTGTTGCCCTGTGGGCGATCTTCGGGAGGCTGATCCCTCTAGTGGCCCTCATGAGGTTGCTCCAGCCAGCGGTCCTCACGAGGTCGGTCGCGCCACTCCTGGCGAGGGCCGCTGTCGTCCCAACATCCTCCGCCTCGTCCTCTTGCTCGGCCGTAGCCCCGGTCGTAGCGCTCGGGGTGTCGACCGAAGCGTCCATCTTGAATAGCCCTGAGCTCTTGGCAGTCATTTGTGTTGTGGCTGTGCACGTTGTGGAAGGCGCAAAATGGTCGGCTGCTCTTGGACGATTCAAGAAGGTCCCGGCCGCACTTCGTATCCGGCTCTGCTGCGAGTACATCTATTCCCTTGCGCTTCACGTCCTTGGCCTTGGCCTTCTTTTCTTCTGGATCTGCCGTCGGGAGCTCGACGAAGGAGAGATGCCCCTCCTCGGCTCTCGCGCACTTGGTCGCCAGGTTGAACAACTCCAGAGCCGTGCACAGGTCTTCATGGATAGCGAGCTCCTCCTTCATCTTGATGTCGCGGACGCCATCAGAAAACGCAGAGATGATGGCCTTGTCCATCACCTTGGGGATCTTGAGGCGGGCGCAGTTGAAGTGCTGAATGTACTTCTGTAGAGTCTCTCCAGGCTGCTGCTTGATGCGGCGCAGGTCAACCGTGGCCGGTGGGGGGTCGCGAGTGCCCTGGAAGTTGGTGACGAAGCGGTCACGCATCTCACCCAAGGAGGAGATGGATCCCGTCGGCAGGTTCAAGAGCCAAGAGCGTACGCCATCCTTGAGAGCCATGGGAAACTAGTTCGCCATGACTTTTTCGTCACCGTTGGCAGCCTCGATGCTCAGCTCGTTGAGCTGCAAGAACTCTGCAGGGTCGGGGGTGCTGTCGTAGCGAGGAGGCAGGTCTGGCATGAACTTGCCCCGCCAGACGACACTGCGCAGCTCCGGAGTGAAGGCGCGGCAGCCTGCTATCGCCACCGGGGCCCGCCGTGGGAGCGGAGCTAGATCTTGGTGGCCTCGCGCCGCCACGGCAAGTGGCGCATGGTCCTGCCGCGGCAAGCGATCCTGACGTGGCGGTGCCGGGAGCGGTGGAGCGTTCTCTTGCGGTCGAGGAACTTCTTGGCAGCTTCTTTCTTCACGCGCGGGCGCCTAGCGTGGTGGGTCGCGTCGCGGGGCCGCGTGTCTTGGCGCCAGGACGCCGTCTTGGTGCGGAGGTGGTGGAGGCGCTCTGTGAGCTACGTCGCCCATAGCTGGCAGGGGACGAGGCAGCGAGAGGGACGGCGCTGGGGAGCCCCCTGCAGCGCTGACGAGCTCGACGATGCGGTCGAGCCAGTCCTCCTAGAAGTCGTCGACCGGGCGTAACGCAGGAGGTCGCATGCCATGAGCAGCGCGGCCTGCGCGTCCGTGGGAGCATGACGAGCATGAGACGACGAGCCGGCTGGAGTCAGCGACGGAGTGGCGGTGCGGCCGTCCCGCCGCACCGAGGGGTGCCGCGAGGACGCCCGCTGCTCGTTTCCGGCCAGGCCGGTGGCAGCATTGGCGGCGGGTGATGGAGAACGATGGGGAGGCCTACCGACAGGAGCCGTCTAAGCAACGCGAGCAGGGTGGGCGGCCAGACGCTCAGTGCGGGTGCGACGAGCATCCGACATGGTTGTGGCGGAGCGGCGAAACACGGATTGACGAGAGGAAAGCTTCGGCGCACCCCTACCCGACACGCCAAATGTCGGATCACAGGTTCTGGCAAAACCCACAAGGTTCGAACACTGGGGTGCGCACGAAGATCTCTCCTCTCCCAAGATCTTGCACTCCACGATCTAGCGGACTAACTCACCGAACCCAAAGAACACAACGACACAAGATTTATACTGGTTCGGGCCACCGATGTGGTGTAATACCCTACTCCAGTGTGTGTGGTGGATTGCCTCTTGGGCTGGGGATGAATAGTACAAGGGGAAGAACAGACTGAGGCGAGGTGTTTTTGTGCTGGTGAGCCGGAGAAGGGTTCCGTTCCAGACTAGTTGCCTCCTACTGTGGTGGCTAGCCCTATTTATAGGGGCCCGGGTCCTCTTCCCAAATATCGAGCGGGAAGGGATCCCACAACGGCCAATTTTGAAGGGGAACAACTAGTACAGCTTATCCTGACAAAAGAGGTCTTCGCCTGCCAAAGGCTCTGGTGGTGACGCCGTCTTGGGCTCCATAGTGACCTCCGTCCTGCCGTCCTGCTGGTCTTGGTCTCGTTGCACCGATATGGAAACCTTTGCCTGATGCCTCAGGACTCCGCGCCTGCGCTTCCCCCTTTAGCACCAAAGAGAGAACAAGGACAATCGCGCGCGGGCGCCCGCCTGGTTGCGGTCGTCATTGCTTCCGTCATTGGAACCTCGCGAGGTTCGCCCCGCCTTGATCTCTCCGCTCCTCGCGAGCCAGCCTGGTGAGGCCGCTCCTGGGGAGGTCTTGCATCGTCCGCCTCGCGAGGCTTGGCCTCCTCGCGAGGGTCTTGAGTGCATGTTGATGAAGATAGGCCATACAGGCCCGCTGGTGGAGCCACGCCGTGGGCCATAGGCAGGCAAGTCTGGGGACCCCCGTTCCCAGAACGCGGACATCCAAATGGAACATTTATTGGCCATAGAGAAACACGTGGGCTCAGTTGGTGAGGACTCAAGAGGCCAAGGATGAAAGGTAGCCATGTTGACAACGTGATCGGGAAAGGCGTGAGGCTTGCGAGTATTATCCCGTGTGCGAGTAGTCATAGGATGAGTGGATTGAGTTGATGAAATGGGGGCTGATGCTGTCGGATCAGTGGAAGTAGAAGGTGCTGGAGTTAGTGGATCAGGACCAGGGGTCAAGGGCTGCTGTACTGGGTCTGCGGGTTGAGCAGGTAGGCTGGAACCTGAGGAGGTATAGGTAGGCTTACTGCATTGGTAATCGATCGAGCAATTCGTTAAACGATATCTGTATTATGAGTACCTCTTATAAACCATACCGCTCTTCTGGTAAACGGTCTGAATCAGTAAAAAGTGAGTTCCTTCTTCAAATCCATCAGTCACATCCGCCCTGCTGTCTCAATCGGTCGAACTGTATTGGTCAACTACAGGAAACTGGCTTGGTAAAGGTCAACAGTCCTGTTCAAGCATAGGCGCATAACGAGAGGCTAGCTCAGTATATTAGTTCTTTAGTTTAGGAGTGAATGCTTTGCTTTCTTTTCTTTGATCTACTCGTTCATGAATTCCATCAAAATAGTAAATAGAAAGAATTTCAAATCACCAATCATACATAATATGCAATTCTTGTGAACGAAAGAGATATCCGATTTGAGAGTCAGGACCTTAAAGCTGATTATGGTGAATCCGGTGATAAGACTGGCAAAGATTCTTTGCTCTAGGTAGAGGCGGTTGTGCTTTTCATTTTCTTTGATCTTTCCGCGAGGGCCTCCGCTTTCCTCGAGGGAATACGACGAGCACTCATCTCCAGCATTTAGGTGGTCCTATCATCTCTATTTCCTCCCGACATTTCCTTCTCTAGTCAAGGAAGCCATAATCAGTCAGTAAGAAGTATATCTATAGGGAGCTTCTAATAAGAGAACTGGATGTACGAAACTTGTGTCAAGAGGGGTGTGGAAAGGAAAAAAGCATAGTTCAAACCAGCCTCATGATCAAATGTCTTCTTTGTGGTGGCACAAAGACGAAAGTAATTAGTTCAACAAGGCCGATGATAGAAGGGCTGGGCCTAATTAATTGTTCTGGTATAGAGATGAATGAGAGGATGGAGATAGCGCATTGAATGGTTTGAGGAAGTAGTTAAACAATGATAAAATTTTGCACAGATAATGCGGGATGAAAGTTTGATATGTTCCTAAAAATATGCAAATTTGAAAGGTAGGAAGTTTTATGGTGACCTATGAAATATGAACTAGAAAATGCCAACCTCGAGAGGAGTAGGCGATCTCACTGCGTAATGCGAAAGTGCCCGTCTGGTCGAAGTAATAAATATCATTAGATATTGGTCAAACAGCAGACCCGAGCATATGGAGGACAAGTGGAAAGTGGATTCCAGGTTCGAGAGGTTCCTCCTCCATCTGCCTCGGCTCCAAGGCGACTACCAAGCTCGTAAGAAAACGGTCTGTTAATGATACTTAATGAAAAAGAGATCGGCTGTTGGATGATATATTTGGTTATAATAACACATTCCTTAGGTTAGAAACCGATTCAATCGACTGCTTACTGAAATGAAATAAGAACCCTCTTTGGGAGAAGTTCTCATTGTGATTAGAATGACCAGCACGGAAGCAGTGATCTTCTAGGTCTGGCTCATAAATAGGCCTTGGCTCCACGGCAAGTCCTTCTTAAGCATGTGATGGAGCTGAAAAACGGCGTTAGGCCGTGAGGGCAACTGATGACCATTCGGTCTATTGATAGAACAGTCACTACCGAAACCCCTTTCTATGTCCTTACGAAGAGGGAATACGATCTTAAACTTATTCGAGTTGCTAACCGAAGGCAAAAACCAGGGATTTTTGGAGTATGTACCTCGATTTCCAACGGGAAATTCATATCTAATAGAGGACTAGATCGATGCTTTAATGCGAGGGCAGGGTATCTACTCGCTTTCTTGCTTATCACGAGCTATTGAGAACGGATCTAAGGGCATCCCTACCTATAATCCTTCCTTGGTGCCCCATTCCTATCTTCTTTTCCAGATCCTTTTTTTACATTGAACAGGGCCTTTATCTCCCTAGCTAAGGTTGGTACAATCCCTCTATAAGTATTTGTTAGTGGCTTCTCCCTTTGTAAGATAAGTGGGTCAATTGGGCCAAAGCGGAAGAGAAACCAGTATCTATTGATGGCGAGCCCGGATAATTGAAACAAGCAAGATACCATCTCTTCTTTAACTGAATTGAACAGAGCAAACCTCAACCGATGCGGCCAAAGAGCAAGTGGACTGAACTGCTCTCCCTTACTATGAATAAAATGGAGAGTAGAACCGAACACTTGAAGCTCTAATTACCAGTATCTTTGGATACGGAGACCGAGGAAGAGTTCCTCCAATCTCTTTAAACACACTCTAATTGGGGGTCCAGATTCCAGGTCGAAACCCACGTTATCCCTTGTTTAAGGGGAATAGATGAGATCCATGGCATATACCTCACAAGTAACAGAGGCAGACCCAGTTTAATGACACCTTTCACGATATCATTAACCCGAACCTCGTCCTCAGCAGTCAGAGGCGTGATAATTGACATGAACGTCCTCTTATACTAAATATCTTTTTATCAAGCTATTATGATGCTCGCTTCTCTTCGGTTGGATTCCTCTCGAAGAAGGTAATTGTGCTTCTTCAGTTCTACATTCAAATTATTGTGAGTAGATGGATACCAGGCCTTTTCTGAGAAACTTGGTTTCGGGAACTTTGTGGGACCCTTGGTAGAGCCATTTGGAGCGGAGGGTAATCGGTTTATGACAAAGACTGTGCTTTCAAACACGACACACATGGGAATGGAGGCTTTGTACATAGTTGCAAGACGTTGCTCTACAATGTCTCGGTGTTGACGCTCTGCGAGGCCTTACTGCTCCTTATCTCATTTCTTTGGAAAGGCAAACCTAATTCATACGGAACTCTTGGTACATTTCTTTTTCACTCTCGCCCCGGCGAAAGCACACAATGCAGATCCATGCATGGGAGCTAGTTCAATTGGCCTCTCGGTGAAATCGCCTACTTTACTTTTTATACGAAATTCGTTGCACGTAGATCTTCCATTCATTGGGAATTCGTTCGACGACCATCTGATTCTAATTCACTTCCATCCTTTTAGCCATGTCTCTCGATCGAGACCATCCACGTGTCTTTTATTCTTTCTAAAAATAAAATGCATTGCCACTTCCTCTTTTCTGATTTGCATTCAAGTAGATAAGAGAAGCTTGTGGGGATCGTAAAGAACAAACAGAGACCAGTTCATATTTGTGCCTGCACAACTAAAGAGGTCAAGAGCAATAGGCCCATACGGATGCACTCACCTTGGCCCAGGGTTGAACCTTGAAAAGGATACAAAATATGAGATAGAGTGGAATTCTTTTCGCTATTGCACTCCCTGTAGATCGGTTCAACCCATTTCTTGTAGCATACATCCGAAGATAAACCATTTATCCAATCTGCAGCTGTACGCTGAGATGGAAGGGACAGCAGACCCGACCGTTGCTCGTACTCGGTTTTCTATGGAAGGTCCCGAGTCAGCTAAAAAACTAGAAAATCAACAGCGATCGATCTCAGGGATCAACCCATCTGATCGATCTTTTATTTGATTTGGATTGCGGTTTCGCTCGGCTTACTTTCTTGATGAGGTTTAAGGTATAGCAAGTAAGGCGATGCCTCCTCCCTGATTGCAGAAATTGTTGACTTTAGAAAAGGTTCAACAAGAACTATAGCAATAAAGGAGCCTCTCCAGTTCCACAGGTCAATGTACAATGGTAGAACTTGTCTCCTTGAATGGCTACTTTGGGAAGACAGACCTCTCCCTCGCTTATCACATGGCTATCTTTCCCCTCTACGAATGCCCAAAATCGGGTCGATTTTGAAAAACATTCCCTCCGGCTATAGGCCGAAACCACGCTCAAGTGCTTCTATAAGTTATTTTTTACTCGAAAGCCGGTTGCTTTTTTTACGATAAAGCCGCCTCTACTATGCTTGCCATCAAATGATACTGGTTTAGCTTCAGCGGAAGGATGGGGAATCAGGAGAACATGGGGGGAGGAAGTAGCTACGCCTAACTCAAGATCTAGGAAATGCTTAGTAAGGTATCCCCTGTATTTACTGATTCTTGCTGTCCCTATATATCTGTAATGATCACCCTGGCTCTGGGCCATATGATCTTCAGGATGCAGAATACGGGATCGCTTGTAAAATGGACCAGCTCTGTATCAACGAATCTTCTCCATTCTTATTTCGACCTGTTGTATTATTTCCTAGGAGGAATACTATGCTCTTCCGTTCTTTCCAATGACAAACAGGAAGTTGGGTTTAAAATGTAATTCCATGTTGGTTAATTTGGGTCTGGGAGGCCGAAGCTACCGATCAAGCTCCATTTTATAGATTTTATAGCTCAGCCCTCTTTCTAACAATGGATCACTGATTTCCCCGATATTTTCCTCGGAAAGAGGAAACAAGATATCAATTAAATTTAACCACACCATCACCACTTTTGAAAGAGAAAATAAGTGTTCAGCTAACCCAAATTCCGATCGAAAAAACAAAAACTTATGGATTGAATGATTTTGACAAGCGAAACTGAATCGGAACCAAGGGGAACAAGACGAGATTCCGTGTTCACATCGATTCCCAAATGAATCGAATTCGTGAACTTTATAACGGTATTACTCCTCTTCCTTATGGCTCCCTAGTGCCTAGTGATTTCTCGTGCTCAATTCATCCCATTCTAGTATATCTCTCGGCTATCCTTAGAAAAGTCAAAAGATAAGGAGCTCAACCTGTGGAAATCCTACTACCATCGGCTGTCACATTCGTTCCCACTTACCGCAGGATGGATCAAGTAACTGGTGATTCTTTTCAAGGTCAGATGCTTTTTGGGCTTATTTTCTAAAAAATCTTCATTTTGATCAAAAAAACTCAGGGTTAGCCGAATGCGCGGGTACTCTTGATCTGGCTGCTCCATGTAAATTTCCTCATCCAGCTCCCCACTAAGGAAAGCCGTCTGCCCATCTGATGAACGAGAAGACCGTGCGAGGCAGCCCGGGATAGTATTACTCGAATGGTGGTAAATCTAGCCATAGGTGAGTAAGTATCAAAGAAATGCCTACTTTTGCTGCTATGCGGATGGAGGACTTTTGGGCCTGGCATTACAAGAAATCGGGACAGTTCTCTGTCCGTTCTGCTTACTAGATGTTGATAAAAATGAAGCAGCGACGGGGTACCCGTGGATCCACTATGCAATAGACCACTCGGGTAGTGTTGCCATAGGCGACACGCAGAGCCCGCACTGTCAGATGGGAGAGCGCCAACGGCCTTTGGACGATGTCAGGAACGGGGGACCTTGAAGGATCAGGAAGAGAAACATCTGAGCCACCGTCAGACTCATCACCGTCGGAGCCAGCGTTGTCAGGCGCCTGAATAGCATGGGATCAGTCCCTCATCGCGTGCAGCTTCACTTCACTTCAGTTCAGCTCAGCATACTAGGGAGACCACGGGGAATGTGAGAGTACTGACATATGACCCAATCGCGACAAAGCCTTGTGCTGCAACAACTGTGGCTAGGGATAAGAGTTCCTCGGCTGCAACTTCCAATAACTAAGCTCGCGTAAAAGTATTAGTTAGCAGGTCTTGGTTGAATAGTGGATCTTGGTTGAGAAACTCATAGATAGAGATTGATCTGTTTGCTCTCTGCTTAGTGGTTTCTTACTCGGTCTCCTCATCTGAATAGATGGTCGCACACATCAACTAGAATCCAAACCATAGTAGAACGGGGGCTCAAAAGGAAACTTCAGAGCTGGAATCTATAATCTCTAGCAGTACACTTTGCCCTTCGGCCTTATTTCAACTTGAACATGAATTTGCAGCACATTTTGGCGTTATTATATTAACATAAGCATTGAACACTCACGGCTAGCTCATCCATGCAAACACAAGAAATCAAACCAAACAAAGACACTTAGCTTAGGAGTAGATTGGAATCAAACTAAGACAAAGAACACCTGACATGAAAACAAATGTCTCCAAACACTTATTGAATTTAAACCAACCTTAGAAAACTAAAAATAGTCTACAGACTCTTCTATTCTAGCGAGATGCTAGACAAATAAAGAGCACTTGCTGATCCACCCGCAGCGCTTCCTGCCTCTCCTCCAAACCCTCTATGCGCTCTCTGGTAGCGTGAATGCGCGCTTCTTTCTTTGCAGGATCCATTGTTCTAACACTTCTCAACTGGTTGTTTAGCACTCTACGGTGCCCTTCAATCTCATTTTTCAGTTGCTCCGTTTTGGTAGCAATTGCAAAAAGCCTATTTGCGGTTGCAGCATCCATAGCAATGCATGCTAGTACTCAATTTCTTTCCCACTAACCCATCTAAACCCCCTCCATGCTCTCTGTCGTTGGATCACGATCGTGTGGGCGAAAACCGCACCTCATTTGGACACTCCTAGCTCCCCTACCTATAAAAGGCCCCTTCCCCTCCATTTGCGTCCAAAAACTCTAGCTCCACTCCTCCGCCGCCGGACCCGTCCGACCCGGACCGGACGCGTCCGCACCGCCACACCGGACGAACCAGCGGGCGCCACATGTCCACCGCGCCGCCCCTCCGCCGCCGACCCGTCTGACCGCGCCCCGCGCCGCCGCCTCTGCCTGCCGCCCGACGCCGCCGCCACGCCGCGCCCGCCGCCGCCCGACGCCGCGCCTCCGCCGCCTCCTCATCGCCGGGTCCGCCGCCCCCGACTACTCCGGCCACTGCCTCGCCGGAGTTCCTCACCCGGGAGCTCCGGCCGCCGCATCCCCAACTCCAGCCACCGCGTCCCGTGTCACCGGCGAGATCTGATTTGGCCTCCATCCGCGCGCCGCGGGTCATACCCTAGATCCGGGGTAAAAATATCTTCCAAGTCCCGAATCCCTAACATTTTGTTGCCCTGTTCATCCTGCCATGTTTCCATGCTCATAACTCTGTTTTGCGTGTATGATATATCGCAATATTCGCCTCGTGATGCTTTTCATGTTAGTGTCATTTACATGCATGTTACTGTCCATATTGATGCCTTTATCCTTGTTGCAAAAGTTCTATATGATGTTAACTGCTGGCATTTATCATAACTTGAGGATTTGTCATTTCACTGAATTTTATGTGTGCATCCTATGAGCATGATGTCTATATGTTTTTGGAGCATCTACATGCCATCTTTACAGAGGTGCAAGCTTTGTATTTTTATGAGCTCTATGGTGACTAGCACAAGCATGCAAAGTAGGCCTCATGATGTTGCTGTTTTTAGACACTTAGTATTTGTGCCAAGTCCTTTTCCTGTTACATTTTGTTGCTATGTAAACTTGTTGCTACTAGTAGATCCATGCACATTTTGTTATATATCAGTAAGAGTGTTTTGAAGATGTGGTATTGCTCTATCCACTAATGCATCTGGTTGTAATTATGGAGTAGTGTAGCATGTCTTTTCCGTGCTCTACTTTTGCTAAATATTGTTCCTAGCAGATTGTTAACATGAGGTTCAGTTTTGCCATGTTTTTTGCTACTGATACATGTATCCTATGAACTTGCTCTTTCCATGCTTAGCTTCACGAATATGTATAATTACTGTTGGTTACCTTGTTATGCCATGAAATGCTTTGTAGTGAGTGGCTTGAGCTTGCAAAGTTGCTATGATGAATCTGTTTCTGCCATGCTCTGTTTTTCTTCCAAGTCTGAAACTGATCATATCATTTGCCATGTTTGCATTGATGCTATCATCTTATCCATACATCTTTGGTTACAGTTCAGTAAGGGAGTTTTGTTCTATGCCTTTAGTTCTAGCATCCATGCCTTTGTTTGCCATGATATGTTCTTGTAGAATGTTGTTTGCTAGCTCTAAATATTTGTACCTAATGCTGTTTTGACATGTTTAGTATTTTCACCAAGTCTGTGAATATGTTATCATTTGCATTTTAGCCATGCTATTTTGAGCTTGTTCTAATAAGTTCTAGCAGGAGCTCAGTGTTCATGATTTATAGAGCTTCATGTGTAATTAACTGCCATGTGCTTTGTTACTATGTTGGAGTGTTATAGCATAGTTTCTTGGTGCATTCTAAGTGCTATGATGCTGTGAAGCACAGATTTGCATCATTCTTATTTTGCTTGTCATTTGCAAACCGTGCATCCGTTTCCGGTGACCCTTATATCAATTTTGACTGAAATCGCCTCATCTTTCCAGTGGCATGCTTGGTTTTCCAAGTTGATGCCTTGATCTTCTTTTCCCTTCTGGAGTACCCATATGCATTGCACATCATACCTTGCATCCCATGCCATGTATTGCATCATGTTGCTTGTGCATTGCACCGTGATTGATTGTTGTTCTGTTGCTTGTGTTCTTGCTTTGGGTAGAGATGGGAGACGAGTTCATGAACGAGGAACCTGTTGAGTACGCTAATGAGGAGCAAGCTTTCAACAACTCTGAGAACTTTGCAGGCAAGATGACCATTACCCTCGATATCACTTCTATCTCTGCTTGCTAGTTGTTCGTTCTATCGCTATGTCACACTACCTACCACTTGTTTATCATGCCTCCCATATTGCCATGTCAAGCCTCTAACCAGCCTTCCTGGCAAACCGTTGTTTGGCTATGTTACCGCTTTTGCTCAGCCCCTCTTATAACGTTGTTAGTTGCAGGTGAAGTTGAAGATTGCACCATGTTGGAACATGATTATGTTGGGACATCACAATATCTCTTATTTTACTTAATGCATCTATATACTTGGTAAAGGGTGGAAGGCTTGGCCTTTTGCTCGGTGTTTTGTTCCACTCTTGCCGCCCTAGTTTCCGTCATACCGGTGTGATGTTCCTTGATTTTGCGTTCCTTACGCGGTTGGGGTTATGGGACCCCCTTGATAGTTCGCTTTGAATAAAACTCCTCCATCAAGGCCCAACCTTGGTTTTACATTTGCCTAACAACCTATAACTTCCCCTAGGGGTTGCAAACCCGAGGGTCATCTTTATTTAACCCCTCCTGGGCCAGTGCTCCTCTGAGTGTTGGTCTGAACCGAGCTGACTGCGGGGCCACCTCGGGGAAACTTGAGGGCTGGTTTTACTCGTAGGATGGCTCATCCGGTGTGCCCGGAGAACAAGATATGTGCAGCTCCTATCGGGATTTGTCGGCACATTTGGGCGGTCTTGCTGGTCTTGTTTTACCATTGTCGAAATGTCTTGTAACCGGGATTCCGAGTCTGATCGGGTTGGTCCGGGAGAAGGAATATGCTTCGTTGATCGTGAGAGCTTGTGATGGGCTAAGTTGGGACACCCCTGCAGGGTATAAACTTTCGAGAGCTGTGCCTGCGGTTATTTGGCAGATTGGAATTTGTTAATATTCGATTGTAGAGAACTTAACACTTGACTTAATTAAAATGAATCAACCGCGTGTGTAGCCGTGGTGGTCTTTTTTCGGCGGAGTCTGGGAAGTGAACACGGTTTGGGTTATGTATGAACATAAGTAGTTCAGGATCACTTCTTGATCGCTTCTAGCTTCACGACTGTTGCGTAGTTTCTCATCTTACTCTTGTACTCGTATGTTAGCCACCATATTTGCTTAGCGCTTGCTGCAACTCCACCTCAGTACCTCATCCTACCCATAAGCTTAAATAGTCTTGATCTCACGGGTTTTGAGATTATTGAGTCCTCGTGACTCACAGATACTACCAAAACAGTTGTAGGTGTCGATGATGCCAGTGCAGGTGATGCTACCGAACTCAAGTGGGAGTTCGACGAGGTCCTTGGTCATTACTACGTGTTTTCTCCTGATGATCAGTAGTGGAGCCTAGTTGGGATGATCGGGGTCTAGCATTTGGGGTTATTTTCTTTTCATTTGGGTTTGTCCATAGTCGGACTATGTGTGTACTCTGAATGATGTATGTTTACCTTGTTATTTGTGTAAAGTGGCGACTCTAAGCTAACTATTTATTCTATCCTTGTTCTTGTACATGAGATTGTGTGAAGATGACCCTTCCCGCGACAAAACCAAAATGCGGTTATGCCTCTAAGTCGTGCCTCGACACGTGGGAGATATAGCCACATCTTGGGCGTTACACAGAAACCCTAGTCACTTCGGTCTCACCGATAGGGATCTCGGTCTCACCGAGATGGGATTGCAAACTCTTTGTTTCCCTTCGTAACATTTCGGTCCAACCGAGATGAGCGATCGGTCCCATCGAGTTTGCAATGCAAACTCTCTGATTCCCTTCGTAACATTTCGGTCTCACCGAGATGAGCGAATCGGTCCCACCGAGTTTCCTGACCAACTCTCTTGTTAGCTTATTACCAAAATTGGTCCCACTGAGTTTGAGTAATCGGTCTCACCGAGATTACGTTATGCCCTAACCCTAATGAAATTTGTCCCATCGAGCTGACATGTCGGTCCCACCGAAAAGCCTAACGTTCACATTTTGAACTAAATCGGTCTGACCGAGTTTTCTGATTCGGTCCCACCGAGTTTGGTGAATTGTGTGTAACGGTTAGATTTTGTTTGGAGGCTATATATACACCTCCACCCACTCTTCATTCGTGGAGAGAGCCATCAGAACATGCCTACACTTCCAGCATACATTTTCTGAGAGAGAACCACCTAGTCATGTGTTGAGATCAAGATATTCCATTCCAACCACATAAATCTTGATCTCTAGCCTTCTCCAAGTTGCTTTCCACTCAAATCATCTTTCCACCAAATCCAAATCCGTGAGAGAGTGGAGTGTTGGGGAGACTATCATTTGAAGCACAACAGCAAAGAGTTCATCATCAACACACCATCTATTACCTTTTGGAGAGTGGTGTCTCCTAGATTGGTTAGGTGTCACTTGGGAGCCTCCGTCAAGATTGTGGAGTTGAACCAAGGAGTTTGTACGGGCAAGGAGATCGCATACTTCATGAAGATCTACCCTAGTGAGGCAAGTCCTTCATGGGCGATGTCCATGGTGGGATAGACAAGGTTGCTTCTACGTGGACCCTTCGTGGGTGGAGCCCTCCATGGACTCACGCAACCGTTACCCTTCATGGGTTGAAGTTTCCATCAACGTGGATGTATGATAGCACCACCTATCGGAACCACGCCAAAAATCTCCGTGTCTACATTGCGTTTGCTACCTCCAAACTCCTCCCTTTTACCTTCATATGCAAATGTTTTAATTCCGCTGCTATACTCTTAGACTTGCATGTGTAGGTTGATTGCTTGACTTGTGCTAAGTTGCTAAAATCCGCCAAGACTTAAAATTGGGAAAAGGCTAGATTTTTATTTGGTTAAGTAGTCTAATCACCCCCTCTAGACATACTTTCGATCCTACAAGTGGTATCAGAGCCTTGGTCTCCATTTGCCTTGATTTCCATAGCTTTTGGTGATCATAGCCTTGGTTTCACAACCTAGGAGAGTATGGCGTCTAGCGAGGGAAATTACCACCGCAAAGGTCCTTACTTTGATGGTACTAATTTTCCTAGTTGGAAGCATAAGATGAAAATGCATATTCTTGGACATAACCCCGCCATTTGGGCTATTGTGTGTATTGGCTTGCAAGGTGAATTCTTTGATGGGAGAGAACCGAACCGTGAAGCTACCGCAAACGTATTGAAGATGTTGCAATACAATGCTCAAGCTTGCGATATCCTCTTCAATAGATTGTGCCCTGAAGAATTCAACAAAATCAGCCGTCTTGAGAATGCAAAGGAAATTTAGGATACTTTGATTGATATGCACGAGGGTACCAACTCCGTCAAGGTATCCAAATTGGATGTGCTTCAAAGTCAACTTGACAAGTTCAAAATGAAGGATGGTGAAGGTGTCACTGAAATGTACTCTAGGCTTGCTCTCATCACAAATGAGATTGCCGGCTTAGGAAGTGAAGAGATGACCGATAGATTCATCATCAAGAAGATCCTAAGTGCCTTGGATGGAAAATAAGATACCGTGTGCACATTGATCCAAATGATGCCCAATTACAAAGACCTCAAGCCAACGGAAGTCATTGGAAGAATTGTTGCTCATGAGATGTCACTCAAGGATAAGGAAGAGCTTCACAACAAGTCAAGTGGTGCTTACAAAGCCTCATGTGATGCTCCTGCATCATCAAGTGAGAAACAAACCTTCAATGAGGAATTGAGCCTAATGGTGAAGAATTTCAACAAGTTCTACAAGAGTAGAAGCAAGGAAAGAAGTTCCAAGTCAAGGTCCTATAATGACAAAAGATCTTCTAGTCGTGAGTGTAATTGCTACAATTGTGGAAGACCCGGACACTACTCCAATGAGTGTACGGCCCCTACAAAAGGAGAGAAGATTCACCCAAAAGGAGAAGTAGAAGAGAAGAATCACCACCAAGAGAGAGAAGGAGTAGAGATGATCGTTATGAACGAAGAACCTCTCAGAGAAGCAAGGATTCAGAAAGTAAGGACAAATCATCAAAGAGCTACACAAAACGAAGACATCAAGCTCATGTTGGTGAATGGGTATCCGGCTCCGACTCCGACCATCACTCCGAAAGAAGTTATCACTCCGACTCCGAATATACTCAAGATGAAGGTGTTGCCGGTCTAGCACTTGTGTCAACCAACTCCTATGACATATTTGATTCACCAAATGAAGGGATTGGAAGATGCTTCATGGCTAAAGGCCCAAAGGTATCACACCCCGAGTATGTTGATTTCAATAGTGATGAAGATGATTTGTTAGGAGATGATGATTTACTTGTTGACAACTCTATTGATGAAAACTATGATGAACTTTCTATTAATCATGCTAATCAAGATAAAACGAATGATGATGATGATAAGAAGGAGATTGACCGTCTAACTAAAGAACTAAACACTCTTAAGTTAGCTCATGAAACTACCTTGGAAGATCATCGAGAACTTTTAAAGACTCATGAGAAGTTACGCTTTGAAAAGCTCAACCTTGAGCAAGAGCATGGGTTCTTAAAAGCAATCAATGATGATCTTCGCAAGAAAAGTTCTTCTTACATTGCCAAGCATTTACTCTTGTCTACTTACATGCCACAAGTTAAATCTAGTAACAAGAGTAAGAAAGATTCTTCTAGTAGTAACAATAATCATGCTAAATCCAATGTTGTTGCCTCTAGTAGTTCTATTGATTACACTAATGATTCTCTTAGCCAAGTTACACATGAGCAAGAAAATAGCTTATTGAAGGGAATTATAAAGAAAGGTGTTTACAAGAGCCTTGCCGGGACTAAGCAATTTGAGGAAACTGTACGCAAGCAAGAAAGGCACCGGAAAAATCCAGGTGTTGGTTTTGAACGAAAGTTCAATGCCAATGGAGTTGAGTGGGAAGAAGATCAATACCCCAAGACGAAGTTTGTTCCTCAACAAGAGAAGTATGATCCTACTTCATTCCAAGGGACACAAGCTCAAGATGATCTTCTGCCACAAGACCACAAGCAAAAAGGCAAGGACAGGCTTCAAGAGGAAATTGATGCATTTGAAGAAGCTCCTAAGACCTTGGTCAAGTGGGTTCCCAAGACAACATCAAGTTCTACTTCATCAAGTACGACTACAACTCCAAGGATTCCCATCAAGATGATGTGGATCCCGAAGAAGAAGAACTAGAGAGTTCTTGAGGGTGACTCCGCCAACATACTTCACTCATATCATCTTGGCAAGGACAAGTGCAAACAACTTCCACATCATGCACTAGTTCAAGGAGTCACAAACCCTCTTGTTGGTAAGACAAGGGACAAGGTAATCTAATGTTTTCATGGACATCATCTTGTGTGTACATCACTCTATGTCTATGGATATCCTTGTTTGTTCCTTGTGGGACTAACCCGTGTAGGTATTGAAAGTGCAACTCACTCCAATGGATTGCTCCAAATGATCTACATCAACCTTGAGCATCCACATCTTCAACATCTACATGAAGTCATCATCGACAAAACCCAAGGTTAGTTCATCCCTCTTAGGGGGGATATCACATCTAGGGGGAGCTTTACTCTAATCAATTGAGGTAAAGCAACTCTAATGGTGTGAACACAACAATGCTTTATGTAAAAGTGGTAACCCCACTTGTGCTTAAACGATGAGTATGACCTATGATCAAATGTTCTCATTTGACTCCTAAGTCAATATACTCATATATAGATGACCTAGTCATCGCCAATTGCTTGTTAGATGCTAGAGTGTGTGTGCATGCTTTGTCACATATTTCATTTGCCATTTTATTGTGTGAGCATGTTGATTGCATATTTTACTCATTCGAGGACATCCACTTGTTGTTTTGATTGATTGGCTCTTTCTCTTTTGCCAAGTGGATGGACAAGAATGCCTAAGAACCTCCTCTAGCTATCTATGCTTTTCTTGTCTCAAACTCTATTCATGCTACATCACAAAGTTTGATCAAGTCAGATTCGAACCGCTTTGTGTGAGGAGCACTCGGAGTCCCCGATTCGTCATAGACTTAAACTTCCAAAACCTCTCTGTGCACTTCGGTCTGACCGATCCATTCACTTCGGTCACACCGAGTTCATTGACTTGATCTAGGTTTTCAATCTTGGTGCAACCGATTTGAACCTTTCGGTTACACCGAGTTGCAGTAACCGCTTGCGATTCTGCACCTCGGTGCCACCGAGTTGTTCCACTCGGTCGCACCGACAGGGTCAGGATATATATACCCACTGGTGAGATTTTGGAAATTTCTTCAAAACCCTCCATCCCGTGCGTGTCCTGCTCTGCCGCCTCAGGTCTCCAGATCGTCTTCTCGTCGCCAGTGACTCCCACCGCTGGTTTCCATCGCCGTCAACGGGATTTTGCCCTGCCGTTGTCGCCGTAGCGAACTCACCGCCGAGCTAGGGTATGAGTTCGATCTTTTGTGAAAATTCCTTACTCCGATTCCTAGCACATTGCTTTGCCATGATCATTACCACATATGAAATCAATCTATCCAGAGAAATCATCCCTTAGTTTAGGTTTGATTCAAAAATTTAGGGTTAGGTCTCCGCCGAACTCATCTCGGACCGACCGAGTTGTAGAAATCGGTCTCACCAATTTGGCTTAGGCCATTGCACATGCGCTTTTAGGTCTGACCGAAAATTGCAAATCGGTGCGACCGAGTTCAACTCTCAGTGAAACCCTAGCAATCTCGGAGCCACCAAACTATGACTCGATCTGACTGAGTTCACTAGTTTAGACTCCAAAAGTTGCTTCGGTATCACCGAGTTTAACAAATCGGTAGCTCCGAAATGATTTCAGTGGAGAACTAAAACTAAGTTTTTGACTCATCTGTTTTGAAAAAACTCTGCACTTTGTGATGCTCATCCATTCTACCTCATCTATATCTATTCATAGGGTTTGCTATCAGTTTGCTTGCCAGAATGTCTGACCAGAGTGATAGCCAGAACAAATCAGAAGAGCAAGTGCAAATGAGTGAGGGCACTAGTCCCTCAAGCAGCTATGATGAGGGCAGCAGGAGCACTCCCAGTAATTTTCCCAAGGCAGCCACCAGATCAAGGAAGAAGAAAACCTTAGATTCTGAGGATGAGGACTATGTGCTATAGAGGAGGAAGTGAGCTCCAAGAAGAAAGTCCTGAAGAAGGAATATGGCACTGCTGCTGCAACCAAGCGTGGTTTGCACAATAAGGTGCCTGCCAAAAGAGTGCCAACATCCAAGCCAAGGAAAGTTCCAACAGGAGAAACCATGTAGTTCACAATGGAGCATTCAAATGATGATGTGGCTGGTGACAAAAAGAAGAAAAGGGCAAGAACCACAACTGCAAAAGTTCTTGGAAAATCAACCATGGTGAGATACACTGAAGAAGATGAAGAGGAAGAGGGTGTTGCACCAGCACCCAAGTCCCAAAAGCTTATGGGGGATGCTCCTTCAAAGCCCAAGACTGCCCCCAAAGATACTGATCAAGCTCAGAAACCTTCAAAGCCCAAGAGGAGCACCAGGAACATTCTAGCTGAAGAGAAGAACAAGGCCCCAGTGCCAGAGATGGAAGAAGAAGATGTTGAAGCCCAAGTGCTAAGGAAACTGAACCAAAGACACCATACCATAATGACACCCATCCAGTTGCAGAGGGTATGAGCATTAGGAAGTATGAAGGTGTGAGACTTTGGAGACAATCTGATCCTTATGCTGTGAGAAGAAAGACTGCTGTGGACTACAGGTTCCACACCAAAGAACAACAAGATTTCTATGCGACCATACTGTTGGAAGAGAAACCTATAGTCTGTGATATGAAGTGGGTTGATTGGAAATTCATTGATGAGAATGAAGACTATTTTCCAGGTGTACATGAAAGCTTCAAAGCATGTGGAGTTGACAAGTTTGTTGGTCAGAAGCTTACCAAATGGAATGATGAGCTCATTATGCAATTCTATTCTACAGCTCATTTCTATCCAGATGGTAGAATTGTATGGATGTCTGAAGGTACAAGGTACTAGTCAACTGTTGATAAGTGGGCCAAGTTGATAAATGCCCCTGAAGAGCATGAGGATGATTTGGATGTCTATGTGAAGAAGAAGAAAGACCACAACTCTATGCAAACATGTACAAGGAGATCCCATACAAAGCATTGGATACACATAGATTTGGATCTGTACATTATCTGTTGTTTGGTCTAGCTACAATCGACACAGTCTTGAGGCATACTCTGTTTCCCAAATCTGGAGATCACAAGATGATCAGACGCCATTCAATCAACTTGCTGCAAATTTGATGTGCCTCAGAAATTCAAGGTCATGAGCCTGATTGTTGAAAAAATCAAGAGGACGGCTGCAGATCAGAAGAGATCTTGTGGGTATGCTCCACACATTCAGGTGCTCATCAACTCCAAGATGGGCACATGTACTTATTTGTTAGACAAGGAGCACTTCCCTTTGAGACCAGAATTTGAAGATAATACAATTGTGATGAATGAAGAGGATCCAACATCAGTGCAAGCACAAGAGAAGAGAGCAAAGGCAAAGGCTGAAAAGGTTGCAAAGATGCCAAGTGTTGAAGAGGCATCTCAAGTGTTCTTAAAGAGCAAACAAGATCAGCTAGCTTATCTGATTCAGGAAACCTTGAGGATTGAGAAGGGCTTGTCCACCCTGACTCAGAATCAGGAGAGCTTGGAAAGGATCATTGAGACCAAGTTTTATGATCTTGATCTGAAAGTAACTGAGATACAGACTGCAGTTGAGCAGCTCCAGGAGGAAGCAGAGGAGAGGAAAGGGCATGGTACCACAGATGCCTTTCGGAGAGTGCCTAGAGGGCAGAGGTCTGCTGCAGTGCCCATGGCTGACACCAGAGCAACTACTTCAGCACCAGCAGCAACAGCTTCAGTGCCACCTCTAGTTGCCACTCCACCAGCTCCAACAACATCTACTGATGCCTTCGTCCTTGGAGTCCTCTCTACACCACCTCTCGGAGACCAAGCCTAGAGAGACGCATAGCACTATGCATTTTTGAAATTTTTGGTAACTTGTTGTCAAAGGGGGAGAAATGTATAGATCATAGGCTTCGAGAGAGAGTGTTTTGCTTCTTTGTCTCTCTTGCTATTTTTCTTGATACCTTTTTGTGTGCTTGTTTAATACTCTTTATGTCTGTGTGTGAGATACTTGTATGATCATGTGTTTGATCATATCATACTTAAATGTTTGCTTGGATGATATTATCTGTTTTATCCCATATATGATCATTAACTTTGCTTGGTAATGAGTGCATGTTTTTAACTCCTATCATTTTGAGCGCTCCACCAAGATGTATGTGACATGGAAGAGTAACCCATGATCCTAATCGATTGTGAATTTGCATTCAAAAGCAAATTTTAAATAATGCACAAATTTAGGGGGAGCTCTTGCTTATTACATACTTCTCAATGCGACGATGTATTTAAATCTTATTATCATTTGTCGAAGCTTTGATCTATATGTTGTCATCAATTACCAAAAAGGGGGGATTGAAAGTGCAACTATCCCTGGGTGGTTTTGGTAATTCCTAACAACATATAGCTCATTGAGCTGATGCTACTTCAAGATGACTATTTCAGGATGTTCAATGATTGGCATGGCATGGATTAGAAATGTGGACCCCTCAAAATGCTAAGGACACACATTGGCTCAAGCTCAAGACTCTACATTTTCATTTTAGTGATCCAAGATCACATTGAGTCCATAGGAAAAGCCAATACTATTAAAAGGGGATGAGGTGTTGCTTAATGGCTTGCTTGCTCAAAATGCTTAGTGATATGCTCCAAAAACCCTCAACCACTTTCTCATATCCACATATGTCCCAAACCAAAAGTCAAACTCAGCCCCATCGATTTGTTCTATCCGGCGCCACCGAGTTCATTTGACATAGCCACTGCCAGAAACCCTCATCACTTCGGTCTCACCGATAGGGATCTCGGTCTCACCGAGATGGGATTGCAAACTCTCTGTTTCCCTTCGTAACATTTCGGTCAAACCAAGATGAGAGAACGGTCCAACCGAGTTCGCAATGCAAACTCTCTGTTTCCCTCCGTAACATTTCAGTCTCACCAAGCTGAGCGAATCGGTCCCACCGAGTTTGCCTGACCAACTCTCTGGTTAGCTTATTACAGAAATCGGTCCCACCAAGTTTGAGTAATCAGTATCGCCGAGATTACGTTATGCCCTAACCCTAATGAAATCAGTCCCACCGAGTTGACATGTCAGTCCCACCGAAAAGCCTAACATTCACATTTTGAACTAAATCGGTCTGACCGAGTTTTCTGATTTGGTCCCACCGAGTTTGGTGAATTGTGTGTAACGGTTAGATTTTGTGTGGAGGCTATATATACCCCTCCACCCACTCTTCATTCGTGGAGAGAGCCATCAGAACATGCCTACACTTCCAGCATACATTTTCTGAGAGAGAACCACCTACTCATGTGTTGAGATCAAGATATTCCATTCCAACCACATAAATATTGATCTCTAGCCTTCTCCAAGTTGCTTTCCACTCAAATCTTCTTTCCACCAAATCCAAATCCGTGAGAGAGTGGAGTGTTGGGGAGACTATCATTTGAAGCACAAGAGTAAGGAGTTCATCATCAACACACCATCTATTACCTTTTGGAGAGTTGTGTCTCCTAGATTGGTTAGGTGTCACTTGGGAGCCTCCGTCAAGATTGTGGAGTTGAACCAAGGAGTTTGTACGGGCAAGGAGATCGCCTACTTCGTGAACATCTGCCCTAGTGAGGCACATCCTTCATGGGCGATGGCTATGGTGGGATAGACAAGGCTGCTTCTTTGTGGACCCTTCGTGGGTGGAGCCCTCCGTGGACTCGCGCAACCGTTACCCTTCGTGGGTTGAAGTCTCCATCAACGTGGATGTACGATAGCACCACCTATCGGAACCATGCCAAAAATCTCCGTGTCTACATTGCGTTTGCTCCCTCCAAACTCCTCCCTTTTACCTTCATATGCAAATGTTTTACTTCTGCTACTATACTCTTAGACTTGCATGTGTAGGTTGATTGCTTGACTTGTGCTAAGTTGCCAAAATCTGCCAAGACTTAAAATTGGGAAAAGGCTAGATTTTTATTTGGTCAAGTAGTCTAATCACCCCCCCCCCTCTAGACTTACTTTCGATCCTACAAGGGATGATCTGGAGTCTGTTCGGGGCTCCGGAGGGTGCGTCGCCGTCATCATCATCAACCTTCCTCCATCACCAATTTCATGATGCTCACCGCCGGGAGTGAGTAATTCCATCGTAGGTTTGCTGGATGGTGATGGGTGATACGTCTCCAACGTATCTATAATTTTTTATTGTTCCATGTTGTTATATTATCATTCTTGTATGTTTTACAATCATTTTATAGAAATTTTATATCATTTTTGGGGACTAACCTATTGACATAGTGCCCAGTGCCAGTTGCTGTTTTTTGCTTGTTTTTTACTTCGCAGAAAATCAATACCAAATGGAGTCCAAACACATTGAAACTTTTTGGAGAATTTTTCTAGGCCAGAAGACACAGGATGGGCCAAAGAAGTACCAGAGGGGTGCCCCGAGGGGGGCACAACCCACCTGGGCACGCCTGGGGGCCCAGGCGTGCTCTGGTGGGTTGTGCCCACCTCGGTGGCCTCCTGCACCGCCTCTTTGCTCTATAAATACCCCAATATTCCAAAAACCCTAGGGGAGTCGACAAAACACAATTCCAACCACCGCAAGTTCCAGAAACCACAGATCCAATCTAGACACCATCACGGAGGGTTCATCATCCTCATTGGTGCCTCTCCGATGATGCGTGAGTAGTTCATTGTAGACCGACGGGTCCGTAGTTAGTAGCTAGATGGCTTCCTCTCTCTCTTTTGATTCTCAATACAATGGTCTCTTGGATATCTATTTGATGTAAATCTTTTTGCGGTGTGTTTGTTGGGATCCGATGAACTTTGAGTTTATGATCAGATGTATTTTATCCATGAAAGTTATTTGAGTTTTGATATCTTGTATGCATGATTACTTATAGACTTGTATTTCTTCTCCGAATATTTGGTTTAGTTAGGCCGACTAGATCGATTTTTCTTGCCATGGGAAGAGGTGCTTTGTGATGGGTTCGATCTTACGATGCTCAATCCCAGTGACAGAAGGGTAAATGACACGTATGTATCGTTGCTATTAAGGATAACAAGATGGGGTCTATTCCTACATGGATAGATCTTGTCTACATCATGTCATCATTCTTATTGCATTGCTTTCTTTCTCCATGAACGTAATACACTAGATGCATGCTGGATAGTGATCGATGTGTGGAGTAATAGTAGTAGATGCAGGCAGGAGTCGGTCTACTAATCTTGGACGTGATGCCTATATAATGATCATTGCTTGGATATCGTCATAATTATTTGAAGTTCTATCAATTGCCCAACAGTAATTTGTTTACCCGCCATATGCTATTTTTCTCGAGAGAAGCCACTAGTGAAATCTATGGCCCCCGGGTCTCTTCTTTATCATATTTGCCTTTGATATATATTTTTATTCGCTTTTATTTTCTGATCTATTAATTCAAAAAACCAAAAATACCTTGCTGCAATTTTTTTGTTATTTATTTTATCTCGCGTTCCCGCGAGATCTATTTATCCAATCTACTACCATTTTATCTGTCCTTTTACCCGGGAGGGATTGACAACCCCTCTTACACGTTGGGTTGCAAGTATTTGTTCTTTGTTTGCAGGTACCATTTACATAGTGTTGCGTGGTTCTCCTACTGTTTCGATAACCTTGGTCTCATCACTGAGGGAAATACCTTCCTCTTTGGGGAAATACCGACGTAGTTCAAGCCGCATCAAAAGGAGTTTCTGGCGCCGTTGCCGGGGAGACGTCATCAACATCTATCAGGTTCCTAATCACAAATCGCATCTCTTTGCAATTTACATTATTTGTCATTTGCCACTCGTTTGCATCTCCCCCACTTCACCAAAATTTGCCGTTTTTATTCGCCCTCTTTTCGGTTCTCTGTTTTCTCGTCAGATCTGTCTTTTTGCTTGTGATCTTATTGCCATGGCCAGCATGACTACTCCTCCTTTGTCACTGAATTTTGAAGTTTTATACTTCAAATTGAGACGGGGAGAAAATTTGAAAGATGCTTGCAATCTAAAAGGGGATGCAAAAATTTTGCTTCAGAATTTTCATATACGTTTAGCCTTGCATCATAGACAACTTTTGGATTTTGCCGCTAAAGCAAATTTTATTGAGCCTGATGCTAATGCCGCTTATGAGATCCTAGAAGGGATTTGGGAATTCCGCCTACCAAAAAGGGGATTTCTTTTACTCAAGGAGCTCAAATTTTGGATAAGTTGAGTGATTTGCATAAACATTTGGTTGATTTACAAAAATACAATGAACCTCTGAAACATTTCAGTGGGAACCTCAATCGAATGAATACCTTGATTACTCTTTGCTAAACGTTTGGATATTTTGGATCTCAAGATGGTCTCTTTTCCTGAAAATCTTGGGAAGCGTAAAGAGCCTCCCGGGTTTGAAAAGGCCCTCACAAAATTTGCAAAAACTAAAGATGACAATACTTAGATATATGCATTATGCCTAGCTAGGGGCATCAAACAATAACGCTTGTTGGGAGGCAACCCAATGAATAAAATTTATTTTTGTCTTTTTCCTTCTGTACTTGAGTGTTTGCACAATTATGCTACTATTATGATTGCGTTTTTTATGTTTTAATTAGTGTATGTGCCAAGCAAAACCTTTGGGATCATGTTGGGTGATAGTTGATTTGATCTTGTTGAAAAATAGAAACTTTGTTTGCCAGTCACAGAATTATTAAAAATCACATAAGAGCGATAAAATCCTGATTTTTGTACACAAGATCAATATACAAATTACCTAAGTTGTCCTAATTTTTCAGAAATTTTGGAGTTACAGAGGTATTCTAAGTTTTCAAATTACTACAGGCTGTTCTGTTTTTGATAGATTCTGTTTTCTTTGCGTTGTGTGCTTATTTTGATGAATCTATGGTTTGTATTGGAGGGTATAAGCCATAGCAAAGTTGGAGTACAGTAGATATAATGCAGAAATAAATATGAATGGGTTTGCAACAGTACTTATAGTAGTGATTTTCTTTGTTATACTAACGGATCTCATGAAGGTTTTGTTGAGTTTTGTGTGATTGAAGTTTTCAAGTTTTGGTGAGATCACGATGGATGAAGGAATAAGGAGTAAGAAGAGCCTAAGCTTGGGGATGCCCCATGGCATCCCTAGCTATTATCTAAAAGAGAAGCAAGCAACTAAGCTTGGGGATGCCCGAGTGGCATCCCCTCTTTCTTCTAACGACCATCAGTATTTTACTTGGAGCTATATTTTTATTCGTCACATATCATGAGTTTTGCTTGGAGCGTCTTGTATTATATTAGTCTTTGCTTTTTTTTTGCTTTTCAGTTTAAGTCAAGTATCCTAGCTGAACACACCTATTTGAGAGAGCCAAAATTATGCTATGATTTGCTAGAATTGCTCTATGTGATTCACTTAAATTTTTTGAGCTATGGAATTGCTCTAGTGCTTCACTTATATCTTTTTTAGCACGGTGTGCTTTATTATTTTTGAAGAATGCTCTCATGCTTTACTTAGATTTATTCGAGAGTTAGTATTTTTTAGAAATTCCCTCATGCTTCACTTAAATTATTTTGAGAGAAGAAAAATTTTATGCTCATGTTCTTCACTTAAATTTATTTGAGCTATCAAAAGCAACATATGAAATTAGTCCCAAAGTGATAGATATTCAAGAGGGATATAATAAAAACTTTCATGAAGATCATTGGACAAAATAAACTTGATTCTTTATAATATTTTTGCGATATGATGATAGTGATATGTGAGTCATGTTGATGAGTAATTATGGTTTAGTAAGATTATTGATGTTAAGGTTTGTGGTTCCCTATGCAAGCACGAAAGTCAATAGTTATGCAATGAATTACACCCTACTTGTGTTGCGTTATTTGTTGTTAGTTATGCTTAATGCTTGCTTATGAGATTTTTCATTTCTTGGTTGGATGCTTCTCAATATTTGCTAGCCTTCACTTGCACTAAGTATGATTACTACTTGTGCATCCAAATTCCTTAAACCAGTTTTGCCATATGAGTCCACTATACCTACCTATATGTGGTATTCTTTTGCCGTTCTAAGCAAATTTGTATGTGCCGTCTCTAATCATCAAAATAAATCTCCTTTTTGTGTGCTCGTACCGCTCATGAAATGGTAGGGGGTGGTTGATATTTTTCCATGCTAGATGTGTTATTCTCAAGATGAGTGTTTATTCACTTGTCATTGCACGAGAGCACGACAAAGGTATTAGGGATGCCCAGTCCCGAAATGAAAAATGAATTTACTTTATGTTGTCAAATAATAAATTCCTTGGAAAGTGTTGGTATGGACGGCACCCATGGATTCGGTTAGCCGTGGAATGTGAAAGTATGGTGGAAATAGGAATAAACTTTATTTTATATTTGGGAACCGCCTATGATATATCTAGCATGGAAAGTATTGAGAGCTACTCGATCATTTTTGTTGACAGGAAAGGCATGCCGCCCAAAATGTTTTATCTTTTTTTTTGCTTTGAGCTGTGGTACCTGTCGGGGATATACCCCGCGGTATGACCCGGCCGGAAGTATGACCCGGCCGGACTTGGCGCTTCACCGTGACCCGCTGGAGGACTAGCGACTCACGGGTCTGGCGGCTCACTGTCAGACGACTCACGGATGACCCCGACGGCGGGTCAGATAGAAGACTAGGCCCAAGGCCCAGAAGGCCGGCTCACGTTTATGATGGGCCGGCTTAAGTAGAAAGGGATGATGAATATTTCCTTTACGAGGAAGCAAGACCCGGACTTGTAATTAACTTGTAAGAGAAGATAGACTAGTCCTAGTCCTACTAGGACTCCACATGTAACCCGCCCCTCTAACTTATATAAGGAGGGGCAGGGCACCCCAAAGAGGGACGAGCAACAAGAAACTATCTCTAGGGCTAGACACAAAGAGCCGGCTTACCGGCGACTCTCTCATAAGCATAATGAGACCTAGCCTCAAACAGCATGTAGGGTTGTTACCGGATGATGCTTCCCGGGGCCCGAGGCTGTCTAAACCCTTGTCTTGTGCGTTGATCCGCCCTGCGTCTCTCATCCCAATCAACCCCTCTCAAGCTACTACATAGATGCGTTGGCCTCACGACTAAGTCCTTACACCTAGGACATCTGACGTGTTAATTCCACGACAGTTGGCGCCCACCGTGGGGCTCGCGCACGGTGGTGATGAGTTCTTGGAGGGATATCTCACAGGGATCGAGAAGTTTGCGATTGTTTAGATGAAGAAGAATCATTACGGAAGGAGTTGTATTGTCTAGAAGGCGAGCAATCAGATCTAATATCCATCTGAGGTTCAAAAGAAACTACGGTTACACGTCCGTGCGCCGCTGCAAGTTGCGAGTTTGAGGACGTAGAGTTTCCTCTACAGTATCAATTTGTGCGGCGGCCGTGTCCGAAGTGCTACGGCATCTTTCCTGTCCACAGGCAATGTAGAGGATTTAATCCGAAAGCTACGAGCGACTCAATCCGTCAAGTTGCCGCGGGCTAAAGGCGATTCTGGTACTGCCTTCAATGCATGGCGTCTCACCTTGCGGAGGTTTTCAAAGGGAAAAGCTATCTATCGTTGCTCCATTGTTTTCCATCAAACTTCGGACGTATTGTTTCCAAAAACAAAGATGCTGCATATATAAGTAGCTGGAACACAGTGCTTGAAAAAAAAGGGGAGAAGGAAAATAAGAAAGAGAAGGAAGAGGACCACGACCCGGAAGTGGATGTATCTACGGAGTACTACTGCTAATTTTACACGAGCATGTATGGCTAGCAAGAAATCAGATCGGTCAAACCTGATTGGTCAAACCTGATGGAACAAAGTAACTACTACTACAAGCCGGAGAAAGACGAGGATTCAGACTCGGCCACAGTCGCGGCCGTACATCGCCGGCGCGTTTTCACGGCCGGGCCTCGCCTCCAAACCGCTGTTCGTCTTCAAACCGTCCGCTCGCCAGCAACGCGTGACCCGCCCGCGCTAGTTCTACCACGCCCCGCCTCTGCCTCTGCATACGGATGGGCTCCAAAGAAAGACTGGGTACAAAGTGTAATCAGCTTATACGCGGTGCGGAAGATGTGTTCAAGGACTGGAAAAACTAGGTCCAGGATGGTCTGTTCCTCTGCCAAAAAACAGCGGTTGTAAATCAGTTGTTTCCACCACGGCGGTCACCATGGTGCGTTCGAATCGCCCTCACCGCCGTGCTTCTAAACCGGTGCTCTAAATCACCAACGTCACTGAGGCATCGCTCTCCGCGGCCGCGCCTCACCGGCTGTCCGCCTCCGACACACGGCCTTGCAGTTGCTGCTCACCTCCGCGGATGTGGTTTCAAGACGCAGTCGCTAACTCACCATCACGACCGAATTGAATCCCCGCCTCGCCAAGTCACCTTTGCCGGCTCTGGCCTCTGTTGCGGGCTGCCCGTTTCCTGTGTTGTTCCAAATTGGCTGCATCGCAACCGACGCCTGCACTACGCCTCAACCCGCCGCCATGCGTTGACCAGGCCTGCCATCGCCACCACAGCGCCGAGCCGCTGCTGTACTGAAGCTGCGCTCGCCTCGCGCTGTTCCATTATGGCAAACCGCTTCTGCCTCTACGAGAAACCGCTTCAAGCGGGCTCACCATCCATTGCTGGCCACCTCCGAGTCAAGTCGCCGCGCCTCCGGCTGTTTTAAGTCGCTGACCGCCGTCTCAAGCTGAGAGCCGCTATAGCTGATCCGTCGGCCCTGCACTTGATTTCTACTGTGCGTGGCTGTAGCCTCAAAACAAGATTATTGTTGAAAATGGATGAGATGGTGGAAAAGCCATTGAATTAATCGACGCTATGGTCGTTAGTAAAGCCAAGTTCACGCTTTAGCTTAAATTGCCTCTGTGTTGAACCACCGGAGCCACGTTGAGTCACTGCTGCCACATTGAGCCGTTGGGGCTATATTGAGTCGTCGGTCTTCCTGAGCTGCCTCTGTCGTGTTGTCATCCGAACGAATCAGGTGATATCCTTCTAAATATAATTTTGGCACATATTCCTTTTGTCAAAAAACAATTACTCTGGCCTGTAATATTTTTATGCAGGGCGGCTATTAAAGGAAAAAGGGGTGGTATTACACCGCGGAGGCATGTTCGGTTGTGCCGCGCAGCCTCACGGACACGCGTATCGCGGTCCGGTTTACATCAACGCGTCGGCCGACTCGCCCGTCCGCACCACCTTACAACGCCACGGACGACTCGCCCGTCCGCCCTCGCCGCCGGTTCATGCGTCCACGCCGGGTTACAACGCGGAGGACAACTTGCTCGTCCGCAGCACCTTACAACGCCACGGACGACTCGCCCGTCCGCCCTCGCCGCCGGTTCATGCGTCCGCGCCGGGTTACAATGCGGAGGACAACTTGCTCGTCCGCACCGGCTTACAACACCGCGGCCGGCTCATCTGACTGCTCCCGCGGCCGACTTGGCCGTGATTGATTTCAGCTTCACCGTGATAATCATCAACTCCGCGGTGGATCATTTCTGGCCTGACATATCAGGACAATTGTTCACTACATGAAGGCGACGTGGTTGACTCGCCCATCCGCGCGGCTTACCGCGCCGGTGATTGACTCGCCCGACCACACCGGTTTACAACATCGTGACCAACTCATCTGTCTATACCACCTCTGATGCTGAGGTCGTCTCTTCCGTCCGCCTGTAGCGGCCTGGTCTACATCAACACACCGAGCCGCACCTGTCTGCATGAGCTATGTATTGAGTATGAGCAGGTCACTACTTGGGAAGCCCGGTTTTCTTCCAACAAATTGGAGGCAAATTATCATATGTTATCAGCCGCCGTCTGCACTGGATGGTTCAATGGGCAGGCGCACAAATCGCCGCCACTATAGTTCGGTTAACTTCAAACAGCCAGTTGGAAGGAACCATTGGCCGAGTTGCTGACACGGCTCATACGGGATCATTTATAACCCGCCACAGTCACTTTCAACCTTCTGTGGATTCACATCGCGCTATCAGCGCCAATGATATACACCTTCTGCTATGGTCAAATATGGAGAATCTCAAGCCAAATCCTTGAGTCGTCTTTAGACTCGGGGGCTACAATGACATGACTCAACAAATCGTGCCAGTTTCAGCAGGCTGAAGAACTCCGGGTCATTGGAGGAAAAAATAACCCGGCCCTGGAGATTACTGCTCTATCGATGCAAATTTAAAGGCCGTCAGAAAAATATCCGGCTTAAAATAAAGATTCCGGTTTAAAATCCGGTTCAAGAGACATCTCTCTCCCGCAAAGCTTTGAAGCTCTCAAATCCGGTTCAAACATACGGCTCAAGGTAAATTTGTCTCTTACAAAGCTTTTAAGCTCTCAAATCCGGTTCAAAGTTCCGGTTCAAAAAGAATTAATCTCTCGCAAGATTCGAGTTCTCAGAAAAAATTAAAGGTTGCCAAAAAGAACTTGCTGCCATGATGCGCGGTTCAAACATAGGTATCCTGCCTTACGGCTTATCTTATTATGGTCACTTGGGGGCTTCCTGCTCATCGGGCATAGCTATCAGTACCCTCTTGATCGGTGCAATGCTTAAACTTATATGGTCACTTGGGGGCTTCCTGTTCAAACATAGGTCGTATTCGAACCAAAGAGAACATAGCTGTCGGTACCCTCTTGATCGGCACACTGCCGACCTCACTAGGGGGCTTCTTGATCGTATTCGAATCATAGCTCAAACCCCTCTTGGGAACTGACGTGGATCGTATTTGAAGCAGCGTCGTTAAACAACTCTCAAGGTCATTTGGGGGCTTCCTGTTCAAACATAGGTCGTATTCGAACCAAAGAGAACATAGCTGTCGGTACCCTCTTGATCGGCAACGCCAAAGCCACTGGGGGCTATATGATCGTATTCGAATCTTAGCTTAACCCCTTTGGGAGGGTTTTCCGATCGTATTCGAATCAGAAGCCTCAAAATTTTTGAAGTCTCTTTTTGCAAATAATTTTTGGATATTATTTGAAGCTCTTTTGAACACATCTAAAGTGTATATGAGTGGTTTCTATTTTAACCCGGCTTGATTTTCGATGATAAGTCACCGGTTTATGACAATCATCATCTATGTGGAAGCATTGGCTTTTACAGAATTGGGTTCTCACCCTCACTGTCCGGGTCACATAAACCGGCGGTATCATTCAAGGGATCATAGGGATCTTGTGATCTACTTGTGTGCAGGGTAAGACTACATTTGGGTGGTTACCCGCCCTGGCTTTTGACGTTAAGTCGCCAGGGCATACGTTATTTAAACTCTGTGCAGGATTTACAGAGCTATGACTTACATAAATGATTCAGTTCAAGCCCATCATCGAAAGATTGGCATTGGTGTCTCAAAAGGGTTATCAATTCTTGATTTTCTCAAAGGCTATAAATAGCCGGGTTATAAAAATTCCGGATTACAATGGAGGCGTAATAAATCGCCATCGGCCAAGAGCCGCTGGGTATTTATACTCCGGATTTACTTGTCAACAGATAAGGTATTTGAAATCTTTAAATAGCCAAACTTGGCTGGATTTTCATTATGATTTGAATGATTGAGGTTTTCCAGTCGGGTTAGTCAAATCTTTAATAGCCAACATGGCTGGATTTTTATTATGGTTATCAGAAACTAATATTATGATTGAGGTTTTCAAAGTCGCTTCAGCGCAATGGCTATTATTTTATCAATGGATATGATTTATTCTACAATGGAAGGAATAGTCCCGAGTCGCTGCAGGCTTACAACCCGGCACTTGGGGGCTACATTATTCAAGTTGAGATTACATCAAATATGCAAGTCCCATGTCACTGCCAGCATGCACCATGGCACTTGGGGGCTAATGCAAAGTCATTTTTTGCTCACCTCATTGAAGACCCGACTCATCACATCGTAATGAGCCGGCCCTTGGGGGCTACCAATTGCTCCTGTTAAAATTCAAGATACACAAGCCTTATTACATTATATTGAAGGATCCACTGCTCAGTTGGTAAAGCACAAAGCTATTAACCTTATGGACGTGGGTTCAAGCCCCAAGATGGGGGTTACATCATATGATATTATTTCCAATGAAAAGTCCCAGCTCAGTATTATCTTACTAAACCGGCCCTTGGGGGCTACACGTTACTGCTCAAATTTACATCATCATATTTACAAAGTCCCTGCTCATTATTACATAATGACCCGACACTTGGGGGCTAATGTATATTGCTCTCTGCTGAAGACAATTCTAAGATGACCCGGCTACACTACTATGACTATAGCCGACTCATCGGGCTACACAACTGGATTTTATTTAAAGCCATGGTGATAAGTCCCGGCTTATTCATGCTGATTAAACCGGCTCTTGGGGGCTACAGGTAATAAGGATATAAGGGAGAAATATCTTCAAATTTTCAGTTTTGAGTAAATCAGATTGACCTGGTGTCTGCAAAAATCATAAACCGGCGTCGGCGACAATTATGACTTGGCATCATCTATTTATAACCCGGCAATTTTGGTACTCATAAACCGGCAAGTTTTATATCTTTAAGCCGGTTGAATATAAGTTGAATATTTGAGGACCAATATTTTTGTCAAGTCAGAGCATTGAAAGCCGACTCAAGTGGATTATCTCTTACAATATTTCTCAACAAGAGACCAATGTCAGCAAATTGACTCTAAAGCTGGCCTGTTGACCCAGATTTTCAAAGGTAGTATCTGGATTTTTTACATTGGCAAAATTTGAACATATCTTCTAAAGAGATTTGCTATGAGATTATGGATACATATCAAGAAGGAAGATGACAAGGACTTAAGGATGATCAAGTGCCGGCTTACAAAGAATATTTAACCCGGAACACAACCTGTCAAATTTGTTCTTGTGTTTATATTGCAGATTAGTTTAACATGGATAAATCCAAATTAAACTGGGGGCTAATGTCGGGGATATACCCCGCAGTATGACCCGGCCGGACTTGGCGCTTCACCGTGACCCGCTGGAGGACTGGCGACTCACGGGTCTGGCGGCTCACTGTCAGACGACTCACGGATGACCCCGACGGCGGGTCAGATAGAAGACTAGGCCCAAGGCCCAGAAGGCCGGCTCACGTTTATGATGGGCCGGCTTAAGTAGAAAGGGATGATGAATATTTCCTTTACGAGGAAACAAGACCCGGACTTGTAATTAACTTGTAAGAGAAGATAGACTAGTCCTAGTCCTACTAGGACTCCACATGTAACCCGCCCCTCTAACTTATATAAGGAGGGGCAGGGCACCCCAAAGAGGGACGAGCAACAAGAAACAATCTCTAGGGCTAGACACAAAGAGCCGGCTTACCGGCGACTCTCTCATAAGCATAATGAGACCTAGCCTGAAACAGCATGTAGGGTTGTTACCGGATGATGTTTCCCGGGGCCCGAAGCTGTCTAAACCCTTGTCTTGTGCGTTGATCCGCCCTGCATCTCTCATCCCAATCAACCCCTCTCAAGCTACTACATAGATGTGTTGGCCTCACGACTAAGTCCTTACACCTAGGACATCTGACGTGTTAATTCCACGACAGTACCTCTACAAATCCCTACTTCCCTCTACGAAGGGCCTTTCTTTTTTACTTTATGCAATTTTTATTTTTATTTGAGTCTCCATCTTCTCTCATAAAGCACCAACTAAGGGGCACTATGATTGTACTTGAGCATTGGGCGTAGCTAATATGCGAGTGTGTTTCATGAATGGGTCAATGATTGAGCATAATGGGCTAGGGATAACTTGCTTTAATGTTGATATTTTGGAGGACATGGTTGCTTGTTGATATGCTTGAGTATTGAAATCATCATGTCAAAACTAGTCTATTACTTTGAATCATATAGAAGTCCAAATTTCCATGCTACAAAGAAAAGAATATGTGATGAACATGATAGGCAGCATTCCATATAAAATTTGTATGTGCTGTCTCTAATCATCAAAATAAATCTCCTTTTTGTGTGCTCGTACCGCTCATGAAATGGTAGGGGGTGGTTGATATTTTTCCATGCTAGATGTGTTATTCTCAAGATGATTGTTTATTCACTTGTCATTGCACGAGAGCACGACAAAGGTATTAGGGATGCCCAGTCCCGAAATGAAAAATGAATTTACTTTATGTTGTCAAATAATAAATTCCTTGGAAAGTGTTGGTATGGATGGCAGCCGTGGATTCGGTTAGCCGTGGAATGTGAAAGTATGGTGGAAAAAGGAATAAACTTTCTTTTCTGTTTGGTAACCGCCTATGATATATCTAGCATGGAAAGTATTGGGAACTACTCGATCGTTTTCGTTGACAGGAAAAGCATGCCACCCAAAATGTTTTATCTCTATCTTTTTCGCTTTTGAGCTCTGGCACCTCTACAAATCCCTACTTCCCTCCGCGAAGGGCCTTTCTATTTAATTTATGCAATTTTTATTTTTATTTGAGTCTCCATCCTATCTTATAAAGCACCAACTAAGGGGCACTATGATCGTACTTGAGCATTAGTGTAGCTAATATGCGAGTGTGTTTCATGAATGGATCAATGATTGAGCATAATGGGCTAGGGATAACTTACTTTAACATTGCTATTTTGAAAGACATGGTTGCTTGTTGATATGCTTGAGTATTGAAATCTTCATGTCAAGACTAGACTATTGCTTTGAATCATATAGAAGTCCAAATGTCCATGCTACAAAAGAAAAGAATATGTGATGACATGTTAGGCAGCATTCCACATCAAAAATTCTGTTATTATCATTTACCTACTGAAGGACGAGTAGGAATTAAGCTTGGGAATGTTGATACATCTCCAACGTATCTATAATTTTTGATTGTTCCATGTTGTTTTATTATCATTCTTGGATGTTTTACAATCATTTTATAGCAACTTTATATCATTTTTTGGGACTAACCAGTGCCCAGTGCCAGTAGCTATTTTTGCTTGTTTTTTACTTCGCAGAAAATCAATACCAAACGGAGTCCAAACGTAGCGAAACTGTTTGGAGAATTTGTTTTTGGACCAGGAGACACACGATGGGCCAACGAAGTACCAGAGGGGGGCTCCAATTGGGGAGCACAACCCACCTGGGCGCGCCTGGCACGCCCTGGTGGGTTGTGCCCACCTCGGCCGCTGATACATCTCCAACGTATCTATAATTTATGAAGTATTCATGCCATGTTTACAATAGTTTTATATGATTTTGGTATGATTTGATTAGAACTAACCCGGACTGACGCTGTTTTCAGCAAAACTACCGTGGTGTTGTTTTTGTGCAGAAATAAAAGTTCTCGGAATGCGTTGAAAATCAACGGAGAATTTTTCTGGAAAATATAAAAAATAATGGAACGAAGAGTTACCTGAGGGGAGGCCCGTGGGCCCCATGAGGGTGGAGGGTGCACCCATGTGCCTCGTGGACTTCCCATGGGGCCCCCTGACTTGTTGTCAACGCCAACCTCTCCTATAAATACCCAAACCTCCAGAAAATAACCTAGATCGGAAGTTTCGCCGCCGCAAGCCTCTTAGCCATGAGAAATCGATCTAGGCCCTCTCGGGCACCCTGCCGGAGGGGGCCATCATCATCGGAGGCCATGGAGGAGGATCCCAGAGGGGCCATCATCGCCATGAAGGCCAAGGACCAGTGGGAGAACCTCTCCCCATCTAGGGGGGAGGCCATGGAGGAGGAAGCACAAGGGGGAGAACCTCTCCTCCTCTCTCTCGGTGGCATCGGAGTACCATCGGGAGGGGAATCATCACCGCGGTGATCGTCTTCATCAACATCACCATCATCATCACCATCCTCATCTCCTTTATGCGGTCCACTCTCCCACACCCCGCTGTAATCCCTACTTGAACATGGTGCTTTATGCCACATATTATGATCCAATTGAAGGAAATATGCCCTAGAGGCAATAATAAAGTTATTATTTATTTCCTTATTTCATAATAAATGTTTATTATTCATGCTAGAATTGTATTAACCGGAAACATAATACCTGTGTGAATACATAGACAAACAGAGTGTCACTAGTATGCCTCTACTTGACTAGCTCGTTGATCAAAGATGGTTATGTTTCCTAGCCATAGACATGAGTTGCCATTTGATTAACGGATCACATTATTAGGAAAATGATGTGATTGACTTGACCCATTCCGTTAGCTTAGCACTTGATCGTTTAGTATGTTGCTATTGCTTTCTTCATGACTTATACATGTTCCTATGACTATGAGATTATGCAACTCCCGTTTACCGGAGGAACACTTTGTGTGCTACCAAACGTCACAACGTAACTGGGTGATTTTAAAGGTGCTCTACAGGTGTCTCCGAAGGTACTTGTTGGGTTGGCGTATTTCGAGATTAGGATTTGTCACTCCGATTGTCGGAGAGGTATCTCTGGGCCCTCTCGGTAATGCACATCACTTAAAGCCTTGCAAGCATTGCAACTAAAGAGTTTGTTGCAAGACGATGTATTACGGAACGAGTAAAGAGACTTGCCGATAACGAGATTGAACTAGGTATTGAGATACCGACGATCGAATCTCGGGCAAGTAACATACCGATGACAAAGGGAACAACGTATGTTGTTATGCGGTCTGACCGATAAAGATCTTCGTAGAATATGTGGGAGCCAATATGAGCATCCAGGTTCCGCTATTGGTTATTGACCGGAGACGTGTCTCGGTCATGTCTACATAGTTCTCGAACCCGTAGGGTCCGCACGCTTAACGTTACGATGACAGTTATATTATGAGTTTATATGTTTTGATGTACCGAAGGTTGTTCAGAGTCCCGGATGTGATCACGGACATGACGAGGAGTCTTGAAATGGTCGAGACATAAAGATTGATATATTGGACGACTATATTCGGACACCGGAAATGTTCCGGGTGATTTCGGAGAAAACTGGAGTGCCGGAGGGTTACCGGAACCCCCCCCCGGAGAAGTAATGGGCCTTATGGGCCTTAGTGGAGAGAGAGAGAGGGGCAGCCAGGAGGGGCCGCGCGCCCCCTCCCCCTCTGGTCCGATTTGGACTAGGAGAGGGGGGCGGCGCACCCCTTTCCTTCTCCCTCTCCCCCTTCCTTTCCCCCTCCTAGTAGGAGTAGGAAAGAGGGGAGTCCTCCGACTCCTCCTCCTGGCGCACCAACAAGGGCCGGCCGGCCTCCCCCTTGCTCCTTTATATACAGGGGCAGGGGGCACCCCAAAGACACAACAATTGATGTATTGATCTCTTAGCCGTGTGCGGTGCCCCCCTCCACCATATTACACCTCGATAATATCGTTGCGGTGCTTAGGCGAAGCCCTGCGTCGGTAGAACATCATCATCGTCACCACGCCCTCGTGCTGACGAAACTCTCCCTCAACACTCGGCTGGATCGGAGTTCGAGGGACGTCATCGAGCTGAAGGTGTGCTGAACTCGGAGGTGCCGTACGTTCGGTACTTGATCGGTTGGATCGTGAAGACGTACGACTACATCAACCGCGTTGTGTTAACGCTTCCGCTTTCGGTCTACGAGGGTACGTGGACAACACTCTCCCCTCTCGTTGCTATGCATCACCATGATCTTGTGTGTTCGTAGGAAATTTTTTGAAATTACTACGTTCCCCAACAGTGGTATCCGAGCCAGGTTTTATGCGTTGATGTTATGCACGAGTAGAACACAAGTGAGTTGTGGGCGATATAAGTCATACTGCTTACCAGCATGTCATACTTTGGTTCGACGGTATTGTGAGATGAAGCGGCCCGGACCGACATTACGCGTACGCTTACGTGAGACTGGTTTCACCGTTGCGAGCACTCGTTGCTTAAAGGTGACCGGCGGGTGTCTGTCTGTCTCACTTTAGTTGAACCGAGTGTGGCTATGCCCGGTCCTTGCGAAGGTTAAAACAGCACCAACTTGACAAACTATCGTTGTGGTTTTGATGCGTAGGTAAGAACGGTTCTTGCTAAGCCCATAGCAGCCACGTAACACTTGCAACAACAAAGTAGAGGACGTCTAACTTGTTTTTGCAGGGCATGTTGTGATGTGATATGGTCAAGACATGATGCTATATTTTATTGTATGAGATGATCATGTTTTGTAACCGAGTTATCGGCAACTGGCAGGAGCCATATGGTTGTCACTTTATTGTATGCAATGCAATCGCCCCGTAATGCTTTACTTTATCACTAAGCGGGCAATAGTTGGCGAGACGACAACGATGCTTCGATGGAGATCAAGGTGTCACAGCGATGACAATGGTGATCATGACGGTGCTTCGGAGATGGAGATCACAAGCACAAGATGATGATGGCCATATCATATCACTTATATTGATTGCATGTGATGTTTATCTTTTATGCATCTTATCTTGCTTTATTGGCGGTAGCATTATAAGATGATCCTTCACTAAATTATCAAAGTATAAGTGTTCTCCCTGAGTATGCACCGTTGCGAAAGTTCTTCGTGCTGAGACACCACGTGATTATCGGGTGTGATAGGCTCTACGTTCAAATACAACGGGTGCAAAACAGTTGCACACGCGGAATACTCAGGTTAAACTTGACGAGCCTAGCATATAACAGATATGGCCTCGGAACACGGAGACCGAAAGGTCGAGCGTGAATCATATAGTAGATATGATCAACATAGTGATGTTCACTGTTGAAACTACTCCATCTCACGTGATGATCGGACATGGTTTAGTTGATATGGATCACGTGATCACTTAGAGGATTAGAGGGATGTCTATCTAAGTGGGAGTTCTTAAGTAATATGATTAATTGAACTTGAATTTATCATGAACTTAGTACCTGATAGTATTTTGCTTGTCTATGTTAATTGTAGATAGATGGCCCGTGCTGTTGTTCCGTTGAATTTTAATGCGTTCCTTGAGAAAGCAAAGTTGAAAGATGATGGTAGCAATTACACGGACTGGGTCCGTAACTTGAGGATTATCCTCGTTGCTGCATAGAAGAATTACGTCCTGGAAGCACCGCTGGGTGCCAGGCCTGCTGCAGGAGCAACACTAGATGTTATGAACGTCTGGCAGAGCAAAGCTGATGACTACTCGATAGTTCAGTGTGCCATGCTTTACGGCCTAGAACCGGGTCTTCAACGATGTTTTGAACGTCATGGAGCATATGAGATGTTCCAGGAGTTGAAGTTAATATTTCAAGCAAATGCCCGGATTGAGAGATATGAAGTTTCCAATAAGTTCTACAGCTGCAAGATGGAAGAGAATAGTTCTGTCAGTGAGCATATACTCAAAATGTCTAGGTATAACAATCACTTGATTCAACTGGGAGTTAATCTTCCGGATGATAGCGTCATTGACAGAATTCTTCAATCACTACCACCAAGCTACAAGAGCTTCGTGACAAACTATAATATGCAAGGGATGGATAAGACGATGCCCGAGCTCTTCGCAATGCTAAAGGCTGCGGAGGTAGAAATCAAAAAGGAGCATCAAGTGTTGATGGTCAATAAGACCACTAGTTTCAAGAAAAAGGGTAAAGGGAAGAAGAAGAGGAACTTCAAGAAGAACAGCAAACAAGTTGCTGCTCAGGAGAAGAAACCCAAGTCTGGACCTAAGCCTGAGACTGAGTGCTTCTACTGCAAGCAGACTGGTCACTGGAAGAGGAACTGCCCCAAGTATTTGGCGGATAAGAAGGATGGCAAGGTGAACAAAGAATATGTGATATACATGTTATTGATGTGTACCTTACTAATGCTCGCAGTAGCACCTGGGTATTTGATACTGGTTCTGTTGCTAATATTTGCAACTCGAAACAGGGGCTATGGATTAAGCGAAGATTGGCTAAGGACGAGGTGACGATGCACGTGGGAAATGGTTCCAAAGTCGATGTGATCGCGGTCGGCATGCTACCTCTACATCTACCTTCGGGATTAGTTTTAGACCTAAATAATTGTTATTTGGTGCCAGCGTTAAGCATGAACATTATATCTGGATCTTGTTTGATGCGAGACAGTTATTCATTTAAATCAGAGAATAATGGTTGTTCTATTTATATGAGTAATATCTTTCATGGTCATGCACCCTTGAAGAGTGGTCTATTTTTGTTGAATCTCGATAGTAGTGATACACATATTCATAATATTGAAGCCAAAAGATGCAGAGTTGATAATGATAGTGCAACTTATTTGTGGCACTGCCGTTTAGGTCATATCGGTGTAAAGCACATGAAGAAACTCCATACTGATGGACTTTTGGAACCACTTGATTATGAATCACTTGGTACTTGCGAACCGTGCCTCATGGGCAAGATGACTAAAACACCGTTCTCCGAAACTATGGAGAGAGCAACAGATTTGTTGGAAATCATACATACAGATGTATGTGGTCCGATGAATATTGAGGCTCGTGGCGGATATCGTTATTTTCTCACCTTTACAGATGATTTGAGCAGATATGGGTATATCTACTTAATGAAACATAAGTCTGAAACATTTGAAAGGTTCAAAGAATTTCAGAGTGAAGTTGAAAATCATCGTGACAAGAAAATAAAGTTTCTACGATCAGATCGTGGAGGAGAATATTTGAGTTACGAGTTTGGTCTACATTTGAAACAATGCGGAATAGTTTCGCAACTCACGCCACCCGGAACACCACAACGTAATGGTGTGTCCGAACGTCGTAATCGTACCTTACTAGATATGGTGTGATCTATGATGTCTCTTACTGATTTACCGCTATCGTTTTGGTGTTATGCTTTAGAGACGGCTGCATTCACGTTAAATAGGGCACCATCAAAATCCGTTGAGACGACGCCTTATGAACTGTGGATTAGCAAGAAGCCAAAGTTGTCGTTTCTTAAAGTTTGGGGCTGCGATGCTTATGTGAAAAAACTTCAACCTGATAAGCTCGAACCCAAATCGGAGAAATGTGTCTTCATAGGATACCCAAAGGAGACTATTGGGTACACCTTCTATCACAGATCCGAAGGCAAAACTTTTGTTGCTAAATTCGGAAATTTTCTGGAGAAGGAGTTTCTCTCAAAGAAGTGAGTGGGAGGAAAGTAGAACTTGATGAGGTAACTGTACCTGCTCCCTTATTGGAAAGTAGTTCATCACAGAAACCAGTTTCTGTGACACCTACGCCAATTAGTGAGGAAGTTAATGATAATGATCATGAAACTTCAGATCAAGTTATTACTGAACCTTGTAGATCAACCAGAGTAAGATCCGCACCAGAGTGGTACGGTAATCCTGTTTTGGAGGTTATGTTACTAGACCATGACGAACCTACGAACTATGAAGAAGCGATGGTGAGCCCAGATTCCGCAAAATGGCTTGAGGCCATGAAATCCGAGATGGGATCCATGTATGAGAACAAAGTATGGACTTTGGTTGACTTGCCCGATGATCGGCAAGCCATTGAAAATAAATGGATCTTCAAGAAGAAGACTGACGCTGACAGTAATGTTACTGTCTATAAAGCTCGACTTGTTGCGAAAGGTTTTCGACAAGTTCAAGGGATTGACTACGATGAGACCTTCTCACCCGTAGCGATGCTTAAGTCTGTCCGAATCATGTTAGCAATTGCCGCATTTTATGATTATGAAATTTGGCAAATGGATGTCAAAACTGCATTCCTGAATGGATTGCTGGAAGAAGAGTTGTATATGATGCAACCGGAAGGTTTTGTCGATCCAAAGGAAGCTAACAAAGTGTGCAAGCTCCAGCGATCCATTTATGGACTGGTGCAAGCCTCTCGGAGTTGGAATAAACGCTTTGATAGTGTGATCAAAGCATTTGGTTTTATACAGACTTTTGGAGAAGCCTATTTTTACAAGAAAGTGAGTGGGAGCTCTGTAGCATTTCTGATATTATATGTGGATGACATATTGCTGATTGGAAATGATATAGAATTTCTGGATAGCATAAAGGGATACTTGAATAAGAGTTTTTCAATGAAAGACCTCGGTGAAGCTGCGTATATATTGGGCATCAAGATTTATAGAGATAGATCAAGACGCTTAATTGGACTTTCACAAAGCACATACCTTGACAAAGTTTTGAAAAAGTTCAAAATGGATCAAGCAAAGAAAGGGTTCTTGCCTGTGTTACAAGGTGTGAAATTGAGTAAGACTCAATGCCCGACCAATGCAGAAGATAGAGAGAAGATGAAAGATGTTCCCTATGCTTCAGCCATAGGCTCTATCGTGTATGCAATGCTGTGTACCAGACCTGATGTATGCCTTGCTATAAGTCTAGCAGGAAGGTACCAAAGTAATCCAGGAGTGGATCACTGGACAGCGGTCAAGAACATCCTGAAATACCTGAAAAGGACTAAGGATATGTTTCTCGTTTATGGAGGTGACAAAGAGCTCATCGTAAATGGTTACGTCGATGCAATCTTTGACACTGATCCGGACGATTCTAAATCGCAAACCGGATACGTGTTTACATTGAACGGTGGAGCTGTCAGTTGGTGCAGTTCTAAACAAAGTGTCATGGCGGGATCTACGTGTGAAGCGGAGTACATAGCTGCTTCGGAAGCAGCAAATGAAGGAGTCTGGATGAAGGAGTTCATATCCGATCTAGGTGTCATACCTAGTGCATCGGGTCCAATGAAAATCTTTTGTGACAATACTGGTGCAATTGCCTTAGCAAAGGAATCCAGATTTCACAAGAGAACCAAGCACATCAAAAGACGCTTCAATTCCATCTGGGATTTAGTCCAGGTGGGAGACATAGAAATTTGCAAGATACATACGGATCTGAATGTTGCAGACCCGGTGACTAAGCCTCTTCCACGAGCAAAACATGATCAGCACCAAGGCTCCATGGGTGTAAGAATCATTACTGTGTAATCTAGATTATTGACTCTAGTGCAAGTGGGAGACTGAAGGAAATATGCCCTAGAGGCAATAATAAAGTTATTATTTATTTCCTTATTTCATAATAAATGTTTATTATTCATGCTAGAATTGTATGAACCGGAAACATAATACCTGTGTGAATACATAGACAAACAGAGTGTCACTAGTATGCCTCTACTTGACTAGCTCGTTGATCAAAGATGGTTATGTTTCCTAGCCATAGACATGATTTGTCATTTGATTAACGGGATCACATTATTAGGAGAATGATGTGATTGACTTGACCCATTCCGTTAGCTTAGCACTTGATCGTTTAGTATGTTGCTATTGCTTTCTTCATGACTTATACATGTTCCTATGACTATGAGATTATGCAACTCCCGTTTACCGGAGGAACACTTTGTGTGCTACCAAACGTCACAACGTAACTGGGTGATTATAAAGGTGCTCTACAGGTGTCTCCGAAGGTACTTGTTGGGTTGGCGTATTTCGAGATTAGGATTTGTCACTCCGATTGTCGGAGAGGTATCTTTGGGCCCTCTCGGTAATGCACATCACTTAAAGCCTTGCAAGCATTGCAACTAAAGAGTTTGTTGCAAGATGATGTATTACGGAACGAGTAAAGAGACTTGCCGGTAACGAGATTGAACTAGGTATTGAGATACCAACGATCGAATCTCGGGCAAGTAACATACCGATGACAAAGGGAACAACGTATGTTGTTATGCGGTCTGACCGATAAAGATCTTTGTAGAATATGTGGGAGCCAATATGATCATCCAGGTTCCGCTATTGGTTATTGACCAGAGACGTGTCTCGGTCATGTCTACATAGTTCTCGAACCCGTAGGGTCCGCACGCTTAACGTTACGATGACAGTTATATTACGAGTTTATATGTTTTGATGTAACGAAGGTTGTTCGGAGTCCCGGATGTGATCACAGACATGACGAGGAGTCTCGAAATGGTCGAGACATAAAGATTGATATATTGGACGACTATATTCGGACACCGGAAATGTTCCGGGTGATTTCGGAGAAAACCGGAGTGCCGGAGGGTTACCGGAACCCCCCCGGGAGAAGTAATGGGCCTTGTGGGCCTTAGTGGAGAGAGAGAGGGGCAGCTAGGAGGGGCCGCGCGCCCCCTCCCCCTCTGGTCCTTATGGGCCTTAGTGGGGAGAGAGAGGGGCAGCCAGGAGGGCCGCGCGCCCCCTCCCCCTCTGGTCCGATTTGGACTAGGAGAGGGGGGGCGGCGCCCCCCTTTCCTTCTCCCTCTCCCCCTTCCTTTCCCCCTCCTAGTAGGAGTAGGAAAGAGGGGAGTCCTACTCCTACTAGGAGGAGGACTCCTCCTCCTGGCGCGCCAACAAGGGCCGGCCGGCCTCCCCCTTGCTCCTTTATATACGAGGGCAGGGGGGCACCCCAAAGACACAACAATTGATCTATTGATCTCTTAGCCGTGTGCGGTGCCCCCCTCCACCATATTACACCTCGATAATATCGTAGTGGTGCTTAGGTGAAGCCCTGTGTCGGTAGAACATCATCATCCTCACCACGCCGTCGTGCTGATGAAACTCTCCCTCAACACTCGGCTGGATCGGAGTTCGAGGGACATCATCGAGCTGAACGTGTGCTGAACTCGGAGGTGCCGTACGTTCGGTACTTGATCGGCCGGATCGTGAAGACGTACGACTACATCAACCGCGTTGTGTTAACGCTTCCGCTTTCGGTCTACGAGGGTACGTGGACAACACTCTCCCCTCTCGTTGCTATGCATCACCATGATCTTGTGTGTTCGTAGGAACTTTTTTGAAATTACTACGTTCCCCAACACCAATGATGTGTTGCCATCCTATGATGTTTTGAGTAGATATCCTTTGTCTTTGGGTTGATTGATGATATAGATTGGTATGAGTTGTATGTTTTATTTTGGTGCTGTCCTATTGTGCCCTCCGTGTCCCGCAAGAGTGAGGGATTCCCGTTGTAGGGTGTTGCAATACGTTCATGATTCTCTTATAGTGGGTTGCTTGAGTGACAGAAGCATAAACCCGAGTAAGGGGGTTGTTGCGTATGGGATAAAGGGGACTTGATGCTTTTATGCTATGGTTGAGTTTTACCTTAATGATCTTTAGTAGTTGCGGATGCTTTCTAGAGTTCCAATCATAAGTGCATATGATCCAAGAAGATAAAGTATGTTAGCTTATGCCTCTCCCTCATATGAAATTACAATAGTGATTACCGGTCTTGTTAACAATTGCTTAGGATAATTCTGCACACCGACCCATCATTATTCCACACTCGCTATTTATAATATTTAGTAATATATTCTAACTTTATGATAACAACACCTACTTTTATGTTTTAGCTCTCCGATGCCATGCAAAGTTATCCTCCTCATACCCACAACATAGTTTTCTTTCTCGTTTCTAGTTGGAAGCAAACGTACGGTGTACGTAGAGTCGTATCAGTGGCAGACAGGACTTGAGAGAATATTGATCTTACCTTTAGCTCCTTGTGGGTTCGACACTCCATACTTATCAATTCCACCTTTGGGAATTGCTACGATGATTCCCTGCACTTGGGGATTATCAAGCTCTTTTCTGGCGTCGTTGCCGGGGAGCAATAGCGTGGGGTTGATATTCTCGTGTGTGCTTGTTTGCTTTCTTCACTAAGTAGTTTTTTTTCCTTTTTGTTTCTGTTTAGTTGTGGGTGAAACATACAAAAAAAATAAAAGAATGAAAATACAAAAAAATAATACTTGCCTCTCATGCCTAAAAAGTTTTTCAATAAGAGAAGTGATTGGAAGGTTTTGCATTGGAGAAGTGAGGGTCGACCTTGAACACTTGTGTTCGTGCTCATGGGAACAACGTAAAAAAATTCATGGAAGCTTCTTTGAAAATAAGTATCCCCTTGTATATATCCATTGTATTATAAAAATAATGTGCCAAGCTTTGGTTCTAGGATGATTAGATTGCCTGTTTACTATGTGCAGTACAAAAACAGAAACTTTGGCTATAGCGCATGAATTTACATTTTTTACTGGAAAGTCAAATGGGTCTGAAACTTTTTGCACATTACTTCTGTACAAATTGTTTAAATTTTCATATTTTTTGTAATTTTTTGGAGTTACAGAAGTTTACTAAACTTCCAGATTACTATAGGCTGTCCTGTTTTTGACAGATTCTGTTTTCTATGTGTTGATCGCTTATTTTGATGAATCTATGGGTAGTATCGGGGGGTATGAACCATGGTGAAGTTGGAATACAGTAGATAAAGTGCTAATATTAAATTGGAATGAGTTTGCAACAGTACCTAAAGGTAGTGATTTGCTTTAGTATACTAACGGATCTCACAAAGTTTTTGTTAAGTTTTTGTGGATGAAGTGTTCGAAGAACGAGGAGTTACCAATGTTAGAAGAATAAAGAGAGGCAAGAGTTCAAGCTTGGGGATGCCCAAGGAACCCCAAGTAAATATTCCAAGGATACTCAAGCATCTAAGCTTGGGGATGCCCCGGTTGGCATCCCATCTTTCTTCTTCAACAATTATCGGTATACCTCGGTTTTTGTTTTGTTCACATGATTTGTGTCCTTTGTGTTTTTGTTTTTCCTTTAAGAACCATGCTAGTATGAGATATCCCTTCATAGATTTATAGAATGATTTGTGTGCTTCACTTATATATTTTGAGTATGACCTTATAGAATGCTCTTTGTGCTTCACTTGAATCTTTTGAGTATGGTTTTATAGAATGCTTCGTGTGCTTCACTTATATATTTTGAGCTTGGATATTGGTTAGTTTATATTAATTGTAGAATGCTCCATGAACTTCACTTATATCTTTTGGAGTACGAATAATACTATAATCAAAAGTGGTGTTGGAAGAGTGTCAACTTTAGGAATTAGTGATCCCGCTATTTTGGAGGGTGTTGAATCTTAGTGTGATATTTATGAAAGTGGATTTGGAAGAGTGTCAACTTTAGTTAGTAATGATTCCACTATTTCGGAAGAGGTTCCAATTGATTATGAGAACAAATTTGCTATCTATGATGTTTATTGTGATGACATGTATGCTATAAAGAATAATGTTAACCATGAAACTTGTCATCATGATTTTAATTTTCAATTGGATTACGCCTCACATTATTTTGTTGAGTTTGCTCCCACTATTCCGAATGAGAAGAATTTTGCTTATGTGGAGAGTAGTAAAATTTCTATGCTTGTAGATCATGAAAAGAATGCTTTATGTGATGGTTATATTATTGAACTCATTCATGATGCTACTGAAAATTATTATGAGGGAGGAATACATGCTTGTAGGAGTTGCATTAATATCAAGTTTCCTCTCTATGTGCTTAAAGTTTTGAAGTTATACTTGTTTTGCCTTCCTATGCTAGTTGATTCTTTTTCCTATAAATTGTGTGCTCACAAAATCCCTAGGCATAGGAAGTGGGTTAGATTTAAATGTGCTAGTCATATTCTTCATGATGCTCTCTTTATGTTTCAATTCTTATCTTTTATGTGAGCATCATTGAAATCATCATGCCTAGCTAAAAGGCATTAAAGAAAAGCGCTTGTTGGGAGACAACCCAATATTTAACCTTACTGTTCTTGTGTGTTTACATGATTAAGCTACTGTATTAATCATGTTTTATAGCTTTTGTTTCAATAAAGTGCCAAGTAAGACCTTTGGGAAGACTTGGATGAAAGTTAATGTGATCTTGCTGTAAAAAACAGAAACTTTGCGCTCACGAGATTAGCTGTCCATTTTTATAGAAGGGTGATTTTGAGTTGATTATTTTTGCAGAAGATTAATAGACAAATTCCTCACGTCCACCAATTTATTTCATAATTTTTGGAGTAGCAGAAGTATGGTTTCTGTTCATATTATTACAGACTGTTCTGTTTCTGACAAATTCTGTTTTCATTGCATGGTTTCCTTGTTTTCTAGTTTCTATGGCTTATATTTCTCAATATAAATTTTAGAAATGATATGGTACAGTAGGAATTGTGTGAGAAAAATTATGAACCTTGTCTTTGACAGTACCAAAGTGAATGGTTTACTCTTTATCATACTAACCTATCTCACAAAGTTCCGTTAAGTTTTGTGTGATTGAAGTTTTCAAGCCTTGGGTGAGATATCGATATGAGGAGAATAAGGAATGGAAAGACCCTAAGCTTGGGGATTCCCAAGGCAACCCAAGGTAATATTCAAGGAAGACTCAAGCGCCTAAGCTTGGGGATGCCCCGGAAGGCATCCCCTCTTTCGTCTTCAAAACTATCGGTATACCTTACTCGGAGCTATATTTTTATTCGTCACATGATATGTGTTTTGCTTGGAGCGTATTTTCAATTTTACTTGCTGTTTGAATAAAATCATTGGATCTGAAATCTTGAATGAAAAAGAATCCTCCCATGGCTAGTTAATTATTTGACTACCCAGTGTTCTTCACTTATATCTTTTTGGAGTAGTTTGTCATTTGCTCACGTGCTTCACGTATATCCTATGAGTAAATGGTTGAATGAATTGAATATAATAAATCTGAATTTATATACCTTTCATATGCTTAAAACATGGGGAGTAATGACTTCACACATAATAAGTATAGGTAGTAAACTTATTGAAAGTTAGCAAATGCAGAATTGGTCACTTGAACAATTCATGAAAGAATATTGAAGGATGAGAGATTTCACATATAAATATACTATCTTGGACATCTTTTGTAATTGTGAGCACTCATTAAAATATGACATGCTAAAAAGTTGATGTTGGACAAGGAAGACAACTTAATGGGTTATGTTTTTCCTATATCCGAAACGTTATATTGTCTTGGATCATTCAACATGTTGAGCTTGCCTTTCCCTCTCATGCTAGCCAAATTCTTTGCACCAAGTAGAGATACTACTTGTGCTTCCAAACAGTCCTTAACCCAGTTTTGCCATGAGAGTCCACCATACCTACCTATGGATTGAGTAAGATCCTTCAAGTAAGTTGTCATCGGTGCATGCAATAAAAAATTGCTCCTTAAATATGTATGATCTATTAGTGCGAAGAAAATAAGCTTTATACGAACTTGTGATAGGGAAGAAATAAAAGCGACAAACTGCATAATAAAGGTCTTTATCACAAGCGGCAATATAAAGTGACGTTCTTTTGCATTAAGATTTTGTGCATCCAACCATAAAAGCTCATGACAACCTCTGCTTCCCTCTGCGAAGGGCCTATCTTTTACTTTTACCTTCTACCCTTATACAAGAGTCATGGTGATTTTCACCTTTCTTTTTACACGTTTTCCTCTGGCAAGCACTTTGTGTTGGAGCAATCCGGATATATATATCCACTTGGATGTAGTTTTTCATAAAGTATTATTGTTGACATTACCCTTGAGGCAAAAGGTTGGGAGGCGAAACTATAAGCCTTATCTTTCTCTGTGTCCGATTAAAACTTTGAACCCATAAATATCACGTGAGTGCTAGCAATTGTGAAAGAGTAGATGATAGTTGAGTATATGGAGTTTGCTGAATCAAAGCTCTCACGTAGACCCTTCCTGAAAATAAGATGAATTGCAATTGTTCGATGACTAAGAGCATGGTTTGTTAGTTTCAAGAAAGTTTCTGATCTATACTTTAACATGTGAATAGCTTGTTACATGATCATGAGAAGTTTTATGAGTTGAGCTACTGTTATGATATATAATGATGCTAGAAAAAGTGATTGAAACTATTATTGATCAAACTTAAGCACTTGCTAGCATTCACACTTCATAAATTATTTCTTTTATCATTTACCTACTCGAGGACGAGCAGGAATTAAGCTTGGGGATGCTGATACGTCTCCAACGTATCTATAATTTATGAAGTATTCATGCCATGTTTACAATAGTTTTATACGATTTTGGTATGATTTGATTAGAACTAACCCGGACTGACGCTGTTTTTAGCAGAACTACCTTGGTGTTGTTTTTGTGCAGAAATAGAAGTTCTCGGAATGCGCTGAAAATCAACGGAGAATTTTTCTGGAAAATATAAAAAATAATGGAACGAAGAGTAACCGGAGGGGAGGCCCGTGGGCCCCACGAGGGTGGAGGGTGTGCCCACCCCCCTAGGGCGTGCCCCTGTGCCTCGTGGACTTCCCGTGGGGCCCCTGACTTGTTCTCGACGCCAACCTCTCCTATAAATACCCAAACCTCCAGAAAATAACCTAGATCGGAAGTTTCGCCGCCGCAAGCCTCTGTAGCCACGAGAAATCAATCTACACTACTAGGGAAAACCCTAGTAGTAGCGCTTGAAATAAGCATAGCAGTAGCGCTTGGTCCAGCGCTACTGCTAGCACGCTATAGCTAAGTTGTAGCAGTAGTGCTGGTATAGGCAGCGCTACTGGTAAGTATTGTTAGCAGTAGCGCTTCCTGCACCCGCGCTACTGATAACTATCTGTAGCGCTTGTTCATATGAAGCGCTGCTGCTAAGCCAGCGCTACTGCTAATGTTCCTGCTTTCGCCGACCCCGACCCCCTACGCATTTGCGCTGTATTTATACAGGCTCTATACAATAGTTTCATCAGATCATAGTAAACATACACTATTCTCATCATATCATAGACATACAGTAGTCTCATCATACCATCATCATCATTCAACACAAATATCATCACATCTCGAAAATAGCGATACACAAGTGCGATAATGTCATGTCTTGAATAAGTGCAACCGCATGTCATGGCACACATACAAGTTTCATCATCTCTATCTAAACCATGATGTAGAAAAGAAGAGCGATTAGCATGAGCAAGAGCGCAACTATGTAGTACCGGCGGTCCCGCCCCTGCTCATGCTAGAGTGTCCACCTCAAGTAACTACTTTCCGCTTCGGCTCTGCTGTCGAACCCACTATGGCTAGCACCCGGGTACCTGTGCACCTGGGCCTGAGCAGCTGCCTAGTGGTCGTAGACTCCTGGAACCCTCCCAACGTACACGGCGTAGTAGACCTTCGCCATCTCTGATCTATGTACCTGCATCGTTAGTTAATGAATTGAACGATAATATGCAACATAATGTACTTAAGAAAACAAAGAGGTAACCGGGAGCAAAATACAAGCAACCAATAGTAAACATAAATGACAAAGTTCCTCATACCCAAACTAATTAACTAGAGCGATCTATGCTAGTTTAGGACCACGGTTTAGTTACATCACATAGTTTCGCCGTGCATAAATTCAAAGTTTTGCCATAGAAAAAGACAGTAGTGACACATGCATTGTCATCAACAATCAGTCCTCCATGTTGGCGGTCCAATTTTCATAGTCAGGGAGGAAGCACCCGAGCTTCTTGAAAGGCTTCAGGTCCAGACGCTGAGCGATTAGTAGTGCTCGGACATCTTCCCGCGTGATTGGCCCATGGTAGAACATCCCTGTTGGTTCGAGGACCTGCTTCATGATCACTTGGGCAAGTTCACACTGTACGTGATAAAACTCAGCTCTGATTTGATGATCCGGTGTACTTCCTATGCTTGTGGCCCAGATGACAATCTCGGCATCATTGGTAGTAGGTGACGTGCGAAGGCGTTGATTATCCCTTCTATACTCGAGCAGGTGATGCATGAGGTAGAATCCATCAGCCCTACTGGTGTGCGGTTGCTGGATGCAGCAGAAGTCGGTCTTATGACCGAAAGCCAGCCCGCGATTCCTGTACTTTTTCACCTTGATATATCTACCAGACAGGCTGAAGGTTAACAGGGCACTATCAAGAACACTCTTTATGTGCTTGTAATCCTTTTTCCTGATGTTCTTCGATGATTCCAAGTACATAGCATGGGAGTATTCCGGGTACAGAACGATGAGGACGCCCCCCCCCCACTGCGCAAATTAAGTACACCTCAAATTAGCTTCCATGCTTGCAAAGGAATGATTAACACTTACGAAAGGATATGTGCGGATGACTTATGTGGGATGATAAGGCACGAGAATTGCTTCCTTGTCCTTATTAGCGATCATGAATTCGCCGAGGTACTTGCTCGCATAGTCACAGTGCTCTTTGCAAACTTCCAAGAAGCTCTCGTGCATATAGTATAGGTCCGCGACGCAGATATATTTGATGTTCTCGACCCTGATGAAGTAGTTCAGATACAGCGCATACATGCGGATGAACTGGAAATCTAGCTTGGTCATGTGGAACATGTCATAGATGTAGTCAAATCGCATGATGAACTGATTCGCGAGCCAGTTCTCGACGTACAACTTCCCAGCCGACACCTTAGCCGCATAAAGCGGGTATCCAGGTTTTTCCGTGATCAGAAGGCTTTTCTCTCTGGCCAGCACATCTTCATGGAGTCTCCTTAGATCATTGTTTAGTATGTGCTTTAGCGCTTTGGCAGGTAGGATCGGGTCGCCGGTGACATGGAAAGGCTTCTTACCTTCGACAGGTATTCTGTCTACCACCCGGGGGCTTCAGAGGCGGCTGGCTGCTTGAAGCAGCTTTGGCGCCTTTAGGGCCTTTCTTGTCCGGTCTCCTCCTTTGCTTATTGCCGGGTGGCAGTAGCGAGCCCACCATACCTTCCCTAACCACCACCCCCAGTGTCGTCGGGCTAATCAGTGGACGGCCCTCGGGGGGTTGCTGGGTACAGGCGGCATCTGGAGGTGTCTCCTGCGAGGATCGCTTGAAGAGAGACTTTTTGCATTCCGCCTTAGGACGTTCCGGCTCCGGCAAATCAGGCAGCATCAAGTCATCATCTCCAAGCTCATAGCCTGAGTCTTCGCCGTCCTGAGCCATCAATCCTCCATCATCATAGGTGGTATCGAAATACTTGTCTGGGTCATCATCATCCTCCATGTCATCATCAACATTTTCTTCTTTAACAACGGGGGCTACATCATCTGGCACTAATGGAGGCTCTCCCTCGCATCGTCCGCTATCACTCGCCACGACAGGTGCATGTAATGTGGTAGGTGGGGTGGTGTTCATACCTTCTTGAGAAGGTGGCGTTGGCGTGATATTGGGTGCCTCGAGACGAAGAAGAGACTTCGGCCAAGGCAAGAACCATACCTTGCATGCGCCAATCATCTTAGGGGTCTCGTTGTCATCGACTGGTACCGGACGAGGCAAATCCTCGAAGCCCGCAAAGACACTAGCCATGTTAACCTTGAAGACGCCATCGGGCATCTCTCGGTTGTGGAACATGCGGTCCTTCGGCTTCACGGTCGTTGCCTTTCCCACGACCACCTTCTGGCCCTTGATGTCATAGAGTACGGTGCACGGGGTGTCATCGACCTACGAAGGAGACATGTCTGCGACGTCAAACATCCGAAAGGCAACTGAAACAGAAGACTATAGACATGCTGGTGAAGAGGGTATGACGCGTAATTACCGTGAGGGCGTCGAGCTCAGCCAGCGATGAGGGCCCACAGTGCATGCAAGAGATGGAGGTCGGGCTGCTATGAACAGGAGCGGGACCTTTTGCGGTTTCTTGAGCAGGTGTTGGTGCTCTGGTGTTCGCCGAATTGCTCCCGACAAAGTTCGGAAGGGGAAAGTCCTCCAGCCGTGCATTTGGATTGTTCTTCGTGAAATCGAAAAGTGTCGGAAGCAAGCTGACCACCACGTCAGTGACCGCTACATTGATGGCCCCGAGCAACTCTTCTTTGGTCTCAGCTTTGCTCTTATCGACCGCAATCTTGACCTTCTCGTCGATGCTCTGCTGAGTGACGGCCCGTCTCTTCTTTCTTTCCTCTAGCTCCTCGTGGTAGCATGTCTTCCACGAGGCGCCATCTCCGACGCCATGCACACGTCCATAGGACGGCGGCTTGTCCACCGGGGCCTTCTTCAGTATGTTCAGGGCCCGGTTGAATGGGGTGTCCCACTTGGGCCTCGCCGACGACTGTGACGACTCGTCGCTTTCGGCTGCCTTTTGGTGCTGCTCTTTCTGCAAAAGGAACGTGGATGGTTTACTAATGTGACAAAACTTGCAGTCGAATTGATTGGAAGCTATAATATGATAATGTGGTAATATAACAATTACCAGAAGTCTCATGAAGTCCCTCGTGACCGGGTCCGTGTAAAAGAGCTTTTTTTCTTTGTCCCACTTGTACCGGGACCTGATCCAGTCATGCTCCAGCGGGTCGGTGAACTCCGCCAAGGGGTCCGTGATTCCGTGTCTTTCACGTTCGGCGTCCTCCTTGGCCCATACAGCCCTCTTCCCCTCATAACCACGGCTTCTGAGGCGGTGGGAAGGCGTGTTTCTGGCCTGGAGCGCCTTCATTTTCTCCGACTTTGCCTTGACTTCTTATTTAGCGCAATTCTCCTTGAATTTTGCAAAGTCCTCTTCCGTTATTGACGGATTGTCAGCATGAATCTTGGACCACGGTTCATTCTTCGCAATCGCTTTTTTCACCCGAACTTTCCAGGAGGACAAGTCGTTGGTGAACATCACCATCGCCTTGTCGTTTATCTTTGTCATGGTGTTGTCTTTCCACGGATCTTCATATTCTTTTTCATTGCGGCCAGGGAACAAGAACCTATTGTGCAACTTCTTTAGGAGCATGTTCTCCATATGTGGTATCTGCCTCAACCTCTCGTCGTTGATGTTGGCGGTTTCCCTGAGGATGCATCCAAGTTGATTGTCCCAGCACGAGCGCGCTTCCTCCGGCGCCGTTGGCTCAAACTTCTTGAGGTGCATCTCCGTGACCACAATTTCTCTGATGCCAAGCTCGTTTCGTCTTCGTGTCCTCTTCCTCTTCGGTGCTTTACCGGCTAAGACAGCATCGTTGCCGGTCTCAGGGGTGGTGTCGGTGCCGGTGCCAGTGTCAGTGTCGGGGTTGGTGCCACTGCTGCCACCATGCAACCCCGTCAGGTGTTGGTCCAGGTAATCGAAATAGTGATTTGCTGCCTCGATGGGGTCTTCGAGGCGAGCAGAACCACCCGCGACTTCGGCGTCGGTAGACATGTTTCCTATTCAACAATTGTAAATAAAAGATATAATAAAAAGAAAAAAGGGGCCTATATTTGGTCGAAATGTTGATTCATTCCCCTTCCGGCAAATTCCGGGTACTCCATATGTCCTAGTTTCTAGCACAAGTCATGCAGAAAATCACGGAAATTTTTGGCATGGCCTTTGCTAAAAAGTGGACATATGGAGCGCGTGAAATTTGCCGGAACGGAAATGAATCAACATTCCGGCAAAACATAGGCCACTCAGATATTTTTCGACAATTGGCACAAGTTCATATAACATCATATGACAAATTTCCAGGACTTCGCAAATTAACCAAGTGTTAAAAACAACAACATTGTATAGGCTATATGCTCCTAAAACATCATCTAGGGTTTTATTTGCTACTGGTTTTTATTTGAGTGGCCCTAGCTATATTTGCTACTGCCCTAATTAGCTACTGTTTTTTTATAAATTTTTGCTACTGTTTTTATAGCTAATTTATATACCTACAAAAACTAATTAGCTACTGTTTTTTATACCTACAAAAACCAATTTGCTACTATTTTAGCTACTGTTTTTAGGTTCCCTAAACTAAATTTCCCTAGACAAAATTGCCCTAAACTAAATTGCACTAAGCTAAATTTCCTAAATTTCCTAAAGTAAATTGCCCTAAACAAAATTGCACTAAACTAGGGTTCATACATCTCCTCTCTCTCTCTGCTACATCTCCTAGCTAGGGTTCATACATCCAAATTAGAGAGAGAGAGCAGAGAGCAGAGAGAGAGGAGGGCAGGGGAGAGGAGAGGGAGAGGCTTACGGGGCGGTGGAGAGGGCGGCGGCGTCGAGGGCGGGCGCAGGGGCGGCAAGGTCGAGGGTGGGCGCATGGGCAGGGGAGAGGCGGGGCGGCGTTGTGGTCGACGGCGCGGGCTCGGGAGACGGCCGGCGACGAGGTCGATGGCGGCCAGGGGGCGACGGCCGGCGGTCGAGCAGGGCGACGGACGGCGTGAGGGAGGCGGCAGTGGCAACAGAGTGGGGGGAAGAGGGTGTGGGAAGAGTGGCCGAGGGAGAATTGGGACTTGGCGGTTGGCCAAATTTGAGGTTAACTCAAAATAGCAGTAGCGCTGCTTTACAATAGTAGTAGCGCTTTTCTGGAACAAAGCGATATAGCTATAGTAGCTATAGCGCTGGTTCACACTCCAGTGCTACTACTAACTATTCCAATTTTTATTATTTTCTTTTTATTATTTTCCTTTTCTAGTTTTAAATTTTCTTTTCTTTTATTATTTTCCTTTTCTTTTCTGTTTACTTTCCTTTTTCTTTTGTACTGCTTTCTCCCTTTTGTTTTTGTTTTTTTTGTTTTTCTCCCGACAACAGCGTCTCCCTCTCCCCCACTGCGCGCATATCACCGGAACCATGCATGTGGTGGTAACATATTAGTTGACCGATAACGGTTACTTAAGTGCGTACACAAAATAGATACATATACATAGATGTAGGTTTCTCATTAGCTGCGTCGACGACGTTTCACATTGAGCTTCTTCCCTTTCTTTTTCGTTCCCGAGTAATTGAGCCCCTCCTTGTGACTTTTTCGGAGCCATGGATTACGATCTTTCTTAGGTAATGTAGTATTGATTCTTCTTTTCATGTATGCTTCATCGTCATCGTCATCTTCCCTCATCGGGTTGCCGTATTGGTCGTAGTCTTCCTCGTTGGCTACTCCATCCATTTTGACGATGCTCCTTTTGGATCTCCTCACGACAACACGACTGGGATTGGCCGGGTCGGTTATGAAGAAGCATTGTGTCACGTTCTTAGCGTGTACCCATGGCTCATTTTTGGCGATGACGTTAAAGTTCACGGGAGTGCTCTTCGCGTCGGGTATAGACATGGTGGTGAAGTACTTGTATTCTCTTACGACGTCCTTGGCCCATCTGACACGGAATATCGTTGCATCGTGCATTCCAGCATAGTCAAGCTCTCAGATCTCTTCGACCCTTCCGTAGAATCTCTCAATTGTGCCGTTGGCGTCAGTCACGCATTGAATTGTCACCCCAGAGTTCTGGTAATCACTGTCCATGTCTTTGGCCTCCGTGTAGAACGTGTACCCATTGATATCGTAGGACTGATAGGTCGCGAGCTTGGGAGCGGGGCCATGTGCTAAGGCGTGTATGAGCAATCCGTTTGAACTGCCCTCTTCCGAGGGATTTTCAAGAACTTGTTGTTTAAACCAGCGCAAGAAAGTGGCATTGTGCTCTACAGTAACTTCATCGTCCGTCTTGAGCATCCCCTTATCACGGTACTTCTTTGCGATGGTTTCTTTGTGCTGTGCCACATAATCATCTACCACATCTAGGTGTTGTAGCACTACTAAGTTAGCCATGTCAAAGTCGTTCCATCTATCCGAGCAGTCCACGTGCAATTCCCTCCGGCCGTTGCTATGACCATCTCCTTCGAGCTTCCCATCATGCTTCTTGACGGGCAAACCAACAACAGGGTCTCCGACGCTTATATAATTCTCGCAAAAGGAGACACACTCATGCGTCAGATACCCCTGGACGATGCTCCCTTCCGAACGGGACATGTTATGAACAAATCCTTTGATGACCCCATTCATCCTCTCGAATGGCATCATGCTGTGAAGGAATGTCGGCCTGAGGTCGATGATGTCATCCGCGAAGTGGACACACAGATGCACCATGACGTCAAAGAACGCAGGCGGGAAGTACATCTCAAGCTCACATAGTATGACAACGATCTCTTCCTGTAGCCTTTGGAGCTGCTTCATACTTATGGACTTTCGAGATATAACGTTGAAGAAGTTGCAGAGACCAGTAAGCGTGTCACGGACGTGCTTCTCCATTATCCCTCTAATGGCAACCGGGAGTATCTGCGTCATCATCACGTGACAGTCATGAGACTTCATCCCGCTGAACCTTTTCTTCTAGGGGTCTAGAAATTTGCTTATCTTCCCACAGTAACCGGAACTGACTTTGATTCCCATAAGGCACTTGATGAATTGATCGATCTCCTTCACACTTAAGGTGAAGCAAGAAGGGGGGGCAATAATTCTCCTCCTTCTTGTTGACTTTTCTGCCGCTTTCCCCCTCCTCTGTCTCCGTCTCCGTCTCCTCCATCAACTTTACGGTGGAGACCTTTCCTGATCTTCAAATCTTCCAAGTCTTTCCTTGCCTTCGGCCCATCCTTAGTCTTCTCCGGCATGTTCATCAGTGTGCCAAGCAAGCTCTCAAGGACATTCTTCGTGATATGCATTGGATCAAGGCAATGAGGTGTGTCATGATTGGGCCAGTACTCCAAGTCCCAGAAAACAGACATCGTTTTCCATACCTTCAGCAACGGCTCCAGCGCCTTTTTGATCTTTCCCGGCACGGGGCATTGTTCCCAGTTTCTCAACAGCTCGTCGATTTCGGCGCCGCTCCTCTTACGTGGAGGTCCTCGAAGCTCAGCCAACCCATTGAATAGATCTCCACGCTTTCTCCACTGGTCATCCTTCTCGAGCCATCTATGATGCCCCATGTACACGATTTTCCCGGACCCACCATCTTTCGTTGACATAAGCTGCTGAGACGTTGTATCATCCATGCACCTCGTGCATCCGCAGTATCCGTGGCACACCTGGCCTGAGGTGTACCCGTAACCAAGATAGTCGTCTACCATCGTCATCAGTGCGGCTCTCATATGGAAATATTCACCTTTGCTGGCGTCCCATGTCCATGCCTGTGTTTTCCATAACGTGTCTAGCTCCTCTTGCAGAAGCCCCATATACAGGTTAATACAATTTCCCGGTTGCTTCGGCCCTTGAATCAGCATGCTCATGTGTATGTACTTTGTCTTCATGCACTTCCATGGGGGGAGGTTGTACATCCATACAAACACGGGCCATGTGCTGTGGTTGGTGTTCTGGTTTCCAAACGGATTCATGCCATCGGTACTCGCACCAAGCACGATGTTCCTTGGATCTTCTGCAGCAAATCCATATACGGCATTGAATGCTCTCCACTGGCTACCATCTACGAGGTGTCTCAGCCTCGGATCATCTTCATCGTCGGGCTTCTTCCTCTCCGCGTGCCAGCGCATGAGCTTTGTTTCCTTAGGATCTACGAAATACCGCTGCAGACAGGGAGTGATCGGAAAGTACCATACAACTTTCCGAGGAGCTTTCTTCCCTGCCTTCTTGTATCGAGAAGCATTGCACACTGGACAACTGGTTTTTCCCGCTCCCCCTGATAAATGATGCAATCGTTGATGCATGTGTGGTACCTAATGTGTGGCAAATCAAAAGGGCAAATGATTTTCTTGGCCTCCTCGACACTAGTAGGACACAGGTTCCCCGCGGGAAGAACTTTAATATGTAGAAACTTCAAATGCTCATCGAGGCTTTTGTCTGTCCATTTGTTTTTGGCCTTCGTCTTTAGAAGTTCGAGCGTGAAACTCAAGCGGGTAACCTCGGGATCGCAACCGTCATACAATGGAGTCCTCGAGTCTACTTCAAGTTGCGCCAGCTTGGCCTCCTCTCTAGAAGCAGCTCTCTTGCTAGTCGTACTCTTGCGAAGGAGGTCTCGAACATGAGGGTCATGCACGACTGCACTTAGTAGCGTCGAAGACTACGGCGTGACCACCGCCTCTTCTCCGCCATGTCCGGACTCTTCTTCGCCGTGTCCGGAATCTTCTCCGCCGCCGTCATCATTTCCGGACTCTTCCCCGCCGACATGTCCAGCGCCATCGTCTTCTTGTCGATCGGTCATCTCATCGTCTAGCCCCATGTCGTTATTCCCTGCCATGTGGACGTCCTCATCATCATCTTCTTCTTCGCTTATCCACTGAGTATAGCCATCCATGAAACCATTCATCAGCAGGTGCACCTTCAAAGTGCCACGATCAAAAGGGTCCAAAAGGACTCCTTCCTTGGATCTTGCACACGGACATCTAATCCTAGTCCGATTATTTGCATACATGTCCATCACCGCGGATTACATGTACCGGTCCACCTTCCATCCACTCACCTTCATGACCGACTGCACGGTGCTACCTCTTGAGCACTGCGTTGGTTTTCCCTTGAAGAGGAGAGGGTGATGCAGTAAAGTAGCGTAAGTATTTCCCTTAGTTTTTGAGAACCAAGTATCAATCCAGTAGGAGACCACGCTCAAGTCCCACGCACCTACACAAATAAATAAGAACCTTGCAACCAACGCGATAAAGGGGTTGTCAATCCCTTCACGGCCACTTGCAAAAGTGAGATCTGATAGAGATTATAAGATAATATTTTTTTGGTATTTTTATGATAAAGACTAAAAGTAAAGAAAGCAAAATAAACGGTAATAGAAATAGCTTGTTGACGGGAGATTAATATGATGGAAAATAGACCCGGGGGCCATAGGTTTCACTAGTGGCTTCTCTCAAGATAGCATAAGTATTACGGTGGGTAAACAAATTACTGTCGAGCAATTGATAGAATTGAGCATAGTTATGAGAATATCTAGGTACGATCATGTATATAGGCATCACGTCCGTGACAAGTAGACCGACTCCTGCCTGCATCTACTACTATTACTCCACACATCGACCGCTATCCAGCATGCATCCAGAGTATTAAGTTCATAAGAACGGAGTAACGCTTTAAGCAAGATGACATGATGTAGAGGGATAAACTCATGCAATATGATATAAACCCCATCTTTTTATCCTCGATGGCAACAATACAATACGTGTCGTTTCCCCTACTGTCACTGGGATTGAGCACCGCAAGATTGAACCCAAAGCTAAGCACTTCTCCCATTGCAAGAAAGATCAATCTAGTAGGCCAAACCAAACTAATAATTCGAAGAGACTTGCAAAAATAACCAATCATACATAAAAGAATTCAGAGGAGATTCAAATATTGTTCATAGATAATCTTGATCATAAACCCACAATTCATCGGATCTCGACAAACACACCGCAAAAGAAGATTACATCGAATAGATCTCCAAGAGAATCAAGGAGAACTTTGTATTGAGATCCAAAAAGAGAGAAGAAGCCATCTAGCTAATAACTATGGACCCGAAGGTCTGAGGTAAACTACTCACACATCATCGGAGAGGCTATGGTGTTGATGTAGAAGCCCTCCGTGATCGATGCCCCCTCCGGCGGAGCGCCGGAAAAGGCCCCAAGATGGGATCTCACGGGTACAGAAGGTTGCGGCGGTGGAAATAGGGTTTTGGCTCTGCCTCTGATGTTTTCGGGGTACGTAGGTATATATAGGAGGAAGAAGTAGGTCGGTGGAGCTACGAGGGGCCCACGAGGGTGGAGGGCGCGCCCAGGGGGGTAGGCGCGCCCCGCTACCTCGTGGCCTCCTCGTTGATTGCTTGATGTCCACTCCAAGTCCTCTGGATCACGTTTGTTCCGAAAATCAAGTTCCCGAAGGTTTCATGCCGTTTGGACTCCGTTTGATATCCTTTTCCTTCGAAGCACTGAAATAGGCAAAAAAAACAGCAATTTGGGTTGGGCCTCCGGTTAATAGGTTAGTCCCAAAAATAATATAAAAGTGTATAATAAAGCCCATTGAACATCCAAAACAGAATATATAATAGCATGGAACAATCAAAAATTATAGATATATTGGAGACGTATCAAGCATCCACAAGCTTAATTCATGCTCGTCCTCGAGTAGGTAAATGATAAAAACAGAATTTTTGATGTGGAATGCTACTTAGCATAATTTTCAATGTAATTCTCTCAACTGTGGCATGAATATTCAGATCTGAAAGATTCAAGATAAAAGTTTAATATTGACATAAAACTAATAATACTTCAAGCATACTAACTAAGCAATTATGTCTTCTCAAAATAACATGGCCAAAGAAAGTTCATCCCTACAAAATCATATAGTTTGGTCATGCTCCATTTTCGTCACACAAGAATGCTCTCATCATGCACAACCCGATGACAAGCCAAGCAATTGTTTCATACTTTAGTAATCTCAAACTTTTTCAACCTTCACGCAATAGATAAGCGTGAGCCATGTATATAGCACTATGGGTGGAATAGAATATGATGATGGGGGTTATGTGGAGAAGACAAAAAAGGAGATAGTCTCACATTGACGTGGCTAATCAACGGGCTAGGGAGATGCCCATCAATTGATGTCAATGCAAGGAGTAGGGATTTCCATGCAACGGATGCACTAGAGCTATAAATGTATGAAAGCTCAACAAAAGAAATTAAGTGGGTGTGCATCCAACTTGCTTGCTCACGAAGACCTAGGGCATTTGAGGAAGCCCATTGTTGGAATATACAAGCCAAGTTCTATAATGAAAAATTCCCACTAGTATATGAAAGTAACAAAACAAAAGACTCTCTATTATAAAGATCATGGTGCTACTTTGAAGCACAAGTGTGGAAAAAGGATAGTATCATTGCCCCATTTTAATTTTTAATTTTTATTTTTTGGGGGCCTTTCCTTTTTTATTTGGCCTTTCTCCCCTTTTTTGGGACAATGCTCTATGAATGATGATCATCACACTTCTATTTATTTACAACTCAATGATTACAACTCGATACTAGAACAAAGTATGACTCTATATGAATGCCTCCGGCGGTGTACCGGGATGGGCAATGAATCAAGAGTGACATGTATGAAATAATATGCATGGTGGCTTTGCCACAAATACGATGTCAACTACATGATCATGCAAGGCAATATGACAATGATGAAGCGTGTCATGATAAACGGAACGGTGGAAAGTTGCATGGCAATATATCTCGGAATGGCTATGGAAATGCCATAATAGGTAGGTATGGTGGCTGTTTTGAGGAAGATATAAGGAGGTTTATGTGTGATAGAGCGTATCGTATCACGGGGTTTGGATGCACCGGCGAAGTTTGCACCAACTCTCAAGGTGAGAAAGGGCAATGCACGGTACCGAAGAGGCTAGCAATGATGGAAGGGTGAGAGTGCGTATAATCCATGGACTCAACATTAGTCATAAAGAACTCACATACTTATTGCAAGAATCTACAAGTCATCAAAAACCAAGCACTACGCAAATGCTCCTAGGGGGGTAGATTGGTAGGAAAAGACCATCGCTCGTCCCCGATCGCCACTCATAAGGAGGACAATCAAAGAACACCTCATGTTTCAAATTTGTTACACAACGTTTACCACACGTGCATGCTACGGGACTTGGAAACTTCAACACAAGTATTTCTCAAATTCACAACTACTCAACTAGCACAACTTTAATATCACTACCTCCATATCTCAAAACAATCATCAAGCATCAAACTTCTCTTAGTATTCAACGCACTTATAAGAAAGTTTTTACTAATCTTGGATGCCTATCATATTAGGACTAATTTCATAATTTAAGCAAATTACCATGCTGTTTTGTAGGACTCTAAAAATAATATAAGTGAAGCATGAAATAACAATAGTTTCGATAAAGCAAAACCACCACCGTGCTCTAAAAGATATCAGTGAAGCACTAGAGCAAAAACTATATAGCTCAAAAGATATAAGTGAAGCACATAGAGTATTCTAACAAATTCCGAATCATGTGTGTCTGTCTCAAAAGTGTGTACAGAAAGGATGATTGTGGTAAACTAAAAGCAAAGACTCAAATCATACAAGACGCTCCAAGCAAAACACATATCATGTGGTGAATAAAAATATAGCCCCAAGTAAAGTTACCGATAGATGAAGACGAAAGAGGGGATGCCTTCCGGGGCATCCCCAAGCTTAGGCTTTTGGTTGTCCTTGAATTTTACCTTGGGGTGCCTTTGTCATCCCCAAGCTTAGGCTCTTGCCAATCCTTGTCCCATAATCCATCAAATCTTTACCCAAAACTTGAAAACTTCACAACACAAAACTTAACAGAAAATCTCGTGAGCTCCGTTAGCGAAAGAAAACAAAACACCACTTCAAGGTACTGTAATGAACTCATTATTTATTTATATTGGTGTTAAACCTAATGTATTCCAACTTCTCTATGGTTTATAAACTCTTTTACTAGCCATAGATTCATCAAAATAAGCAAACAACACACGAAAAACAGAATCTGTCAAAAACAGAACAGTCTGTAGTAATCTGTATCTAACGTAAACTTATGGAACTCAGAAAAATCTACCAAAATAGGGATACCTAGATAATTTGTTTATTGATCTACTTAAATTGGAGTCAGTATTTTATCACGTTCTGGTGATTTTAAACAATTGTTTTCGTGAACAGAAAGTTTCTGGAATTTTCAGCAAGATCAAATAACTATCATCCAAGAAGATCCTATAGATTTCACTTGGCACAAACACTAATTAAAACATAAAAACACATCTAACCAGAGTCTAGATCAAATATTTATTGGATAACATCAAGTAAAAATATTGGGTTGTCTCCCAAGAAGCGCTTTTCTTTAAAGCCGTTTAGCTAGGCATAAGATTTCAACGATGCTCACATGAAAGACAAGAATTGAAGCACAAAGAGAGCATCATAAAACACGTGACAAACACATCTAAGTCTAACATACTTCCTATGCATAGGCATCTTATAGGCAAACAAATTATCAAGGCAAGCAAAAACTAGCATATGCAATGAAGAAGAAAGTGACGATAGCAATCTCAACATGAAGAGAGGTAATTTAGTAACATGAAAACTTCTACAAACCATATTTTCCTCTCTCTTAAAAATTACACGTAAGATCATATTCAAATTCAAAAATATAGCTATCACATAACATATTCTCTAGATGATGCACATGCATGCAAAGTTGACACTCTTCCAAAATAGTGGGAATATTATAAAATAAAGTCATGACCTCTCCAAACCCACTTTTATCAAAAACTTCATAAGATTGATCAAAATCCAAATTTGTGGGATCTAAAATTGACACTCTTCCAAACCCACTATCAATACTATTGCAAACATTATTATCAATCTCATATTCATCAGGGGGCTTAAAAAATTTCAATATCATAAGAAAAATCACCCTAATCATGATCATTGCAACAAGTAGTAGACATAGCAAAACTAGCATCCCCAAGCTTAGGGTTTTGCATATTATTAGCACAATTGACATCAAGAGAATTTATAGTAAAATCATTGCAATCATGCTTTTTATTCAAGGAACTATCAAGTATGGGTGCAATAGCAACGATCTCATGTTTAACATAAGGAACTATAGCAAATTCATCTTCATAAATATTGGCATCATGGCCACAAGAATAGCAAGCATCATATTCATCAAGGGATATTTCAATTAAATCATCGGAATCATCATTATCTATAGATTCATGCATATCATTATTTTCTACCAAAGCGACGTTCATTCTCCCAATAAATTCTTTGACATAGACATTATGAGCATAGTTTTCATAGCAATATTTAAGTATGTCAAAATTTTCAGATTCGTAGAGAGTAATATCATACTTTTCAATCAAAGAAGCAACTTCATAAGCACCCTTAAAAGCAACAAATTCTTCAATTTGTTCGATATCATAGTAACTATAAACACCCTTTGCATAAGAAGATAAGATTTCATTTTCATTAAACTCACATAGGTAGGGAAGGTGTTTTTTAGGGTTCTTAGAGCAACAAGTAAAATCATAAATTTCACAAAGATTCCAAGCATAACACAACAATCTGTTTATTTGATCCCATAAGAGCTTCCCCTTTTCAGACAAACGATGACACACAAAATGAGCATGCTCATCTAAAGATTTCCCATCAACTAGGCTAGTTGGGGTTTCAGCACGAGCGCATAATGATCGAAGATGATCCAAGTAGAACACTTTAAGTGGATCCATATCAATATATTTTTAGCAAGCAAAGATGCAAGCAAGTAGAAGGCACATGGTAACACAAGCAAACAATAGATCTAGCGAGAAAAAGGCAAACGAAGAAGAAGGCGAATAAAACGGCAAAGGTGAAGTGGGGGAGAGGAAAACGAGAGGCAAATGGCAAATAATGTAGTGCGAGGGATAAGAGTTTGTGATGGGTACTTGGTATGTCTTGACTTGTGTGTAGACTCCCCGGCAACGGCGCCAGAAATCCTTCTTGCTACCTCTTGAGCACTGCGTTGGTTTTCCCTTGAAGAGGAAAGGGTGATGCAGTAAAGTAGCGTAAGTATTTCCCTCAGTTTTTGAGAACCGAGGTATCAATCCAGTAGGAGACCACGCTCAAGTCCCACGCACCTACACAAACAAATAAGAACCTTGCAACCAACACGATAAAGGGGTTGTCAATCCCTTCACGGCCACTTGCAAAAGTGAGATCTGATAGAGATGATAAGATTATATTTTTTTGGTATTTTTATGATAAAGACTAAAATTAAAGAAAGCAAAATAAACAGTAATAGAAATAGCTTGTTGACGGGAGATTAATATGATGGAAAATAGACCCGGGGGCCATAGGTTTCACTAGTGGCTTCTCTCAAGATAGCATAAGTATTACGGTGGGTAAACAAATTACTGTCGAGCAATTGATAGAATTGAGCATAGTTATGAGAATATCTAGGTATGATCATGTATATAGGCATCACGTCCGTGACAAGTAGACCGACTCCTGCCTGCATCTACTACTATTACTCCACACATCGACCGCTATCTAGCATGCATCTAGAGTATTAAGTTCATAAGAACGGAGTAACGCTTTAAGCAAGATGACATGATGTAGAGGGATAAACTCATGCAATATGATATAAACCCCATCTTTTCATCCTCGACGGCAACAATACAATATGTGTCGTTTCCCCTACTGTCACTGGGATCGAGCACCGCAAGATTGAACCCAAAGCTAAGCACTTCTCCCATTGAAAGAAAGATCAATCTAGTAGGCCAAACCAAATTGATAATTCAAAGAGACTTGCAAAGATAACCAATCATACATAAAAGAATTCAGAGGAGATTCAAATATTGTTCATAGATAATCTTGATCATAAACCCACAATTCATCGGATCTCGACAAACACACTGCAAAAGAAGATTACATCGAATAGATCTCCAAGAGAATCGAGGAGAACTTTGTATTGAGATCCAAAAAGAGAGAAGAAGCCATCTAGCTAATAACTATGGACCCGAAGGTCTGAGGTAAACTACTCACACATCATCGGAGAGGCTATGGTGTTGATGTAGAAGCCCTCCGTGATCAATGCCCCCTCCGGCGGAGCGCCGGAAAAGGTCCCAAGATGGGATCTCATGGGTACAGAAGGTTGCGGCGGTGGAAATAGGGTTTTGGCTCTGCCTCTGATGTTTTCGGGGTACGTAGGTATATATAGGAGGAAGAAGTAGGTCGGTGGAGCTACGAGGGGCCCACGAGGGTGGAGGGCACGCCTAGGGGGGTAGGCGCGCCCCCTGCCTCGTGGCCTCCTTGTTGATTGCTTGATGTCCACTCCAAGTCCTCTGGATCATGTTTGTTCCGAAAATCACATTCCCGAAGGTTTCATTCTGTTTGGACTCCGTTTGATATCCTTTTCCTTCGAAACACTGAAATAGGCAAAAAACAGCAATTTGGGCTGGGCCTCCGGTTAATAGGTTAGTCCCAAAAATAATATAAAAGTGTATAATAAAGCCCATTGAACATCCAAAACAGAATATATAATAGCATGGAACAATCAAAAATTATAGATACGTTGGAGACGTATCACACGGTATAACAAGCAAAAGGGTTATGAAATAAATAATGCATGCTTCAGAGTCAGATATATAAAATTTTGGCATGACCTTGCCTAAAATAGGACATATGAGTTTGCTCGAAATTCACCAAAACGGAAATAAATCGACATTTCGGCAAAACATAAGCAACTCGAGGGCATGTCACTAGCATAAATCTCTCCATGTATATGTATATATATATATATCCCAAACACACATATTCTTCTTGAAATGAACAACTTTTTACTCACCTATATATATCTCCCGAGACAGACCGAGAGCACGCGGTTAATTAGATGATGTGGAGGAGGGTGGTTGGCTAAATAGCTAGCTAGATCTAGTTGTTGGGGATGAGAGGTGAATCTAGCTAGCTAACTAATGGAGAAGGGTTATGGTGGATGGGGGCATTAATGGGGAGAGAAGAGAGGTGTAGGAGAAAGAGAGAGGCCATTTATGGAGGAGGGTGCCATTAATGAGGAGAGAAGAGAGGTAGGAGGAAGAGAGAAGAAGAGAAACAATGGTGGAGCTAGAGTCGAGAGGGGAGAGGGGAAATGAGGGGGAGAGAGGGCAAAGTGGGGGAGAGGGAGGGGAAGGGGGTGGAAAAGGTGGCACCAGCCGCAACTAGTAGTAGCACTGCTTTGCAAAAAGCGCTGCTGCTATTGGACTTAGTAGTAGCGCTTTCCAGGAAAAGCGCTACTACTAAGTGGGGCCCTTTAGTAGTAGCGGCGCGGTAAAACCAAGCGCTGCTACTAAACTGTTAGTAGTAGTGCTTGATTCTGTACACCGCTACAACTACGAAAACAGTCGGTGGCCTCGTCTGGTCCCACATAGTAGTAGCGCTTTTCTGCTTCACAGCGCTACTACTATGGAGTTACTAGTAGCGCTTTCCTGGAAAAGCGCTACTGCTAAATAGCTGCAGCGTTTACTTCTTTCCAGCGCTACTACTAAGCTCCTGTGTATAAGCGTTTTCCTAGTAGTGCTAGGCCCTCTCTGGCACCCTGCCGGTGGGGGCCATCATCACCGGAGGCCATGGAGGAGGATCCCGGAGGGGCCATCATCGCCATGAAGGTCAAGGACCAGAGGGAGAACCTCTCCCCATCTAGGGGGAGGCCATGGAGGAGGAAGCACAAGGGGGAGAACCTCTCCTCCTCTCTCTCGGTGGCACCGGAGTGCCGTCGAGAGGGGAATCATTGCCGCGGTGATCGTCTTCGTCGACATCACCATCATCATCACCATCCTCGTCTCTTTTACGCGGTCCACTCTCCCACACCCCATTGTAATCCCTACTTGAACATGGTGCTTTATGCCACATATTATGATCCAATGATGTGTTGCCATCCTATGATGTTTTGAGTAGATATCCTTTGTCTTTGGGTTGATTGATGATCTAGACTGGTATGAGTTGTATGTTTTATTTTGGTGCTGTCCTATTGTGCCCTTCGTGTCACGCAAGCGTGAGGGATTGCCGCTGTAGGGTGTTGCAATATGTTCATGATTCGTTTATAGTGGGTTGCTTGAGTGACAGAAGCATAAACCTGAGTAAGGGGGTTGTTGCGTATGGGATAAAGGGGACTTGATGCTTTAATGATATGGTTGGGTTTTACCTTAATGATCTTTAGTAGTTGCGGATGCTTGCTAGAGTTCCAATCATAAGTGCATATGATCCAAGAAGAGAAAGTATGTTAGCTTATGCCTCTCCCTCATATGAAATTACAATAGTGATTACCGGTCTTGTTAACAATTGCCTAGGATAATTCCGCACACCGACCCATCATTATTTCACACTCGCTATTTATAATATTTAGTAATATATTCTAACTTTATGATAACAGCACCTACTTTTATGTTTTAGCTCTCCGATGCCATGCAAAGTTATCCTCTTCGTAACCACAACATAGTTTTCTTTCTCGTTTATAGTTGGAAGCAAACGTTCGGTGTACGTAGAGTCGTATCATGGGCAGATAGGACTTGAGAGAATATTGATCTTACCTTTAGATCCTTGTGGGTTCGACACTCCATACTTATCACTTCCACCTTTGGGAATTGCTACGATGATTCACTGCACTTGGGGATTATCAGCCGCCTCCCACACCACCTTTTTGCTCTATAAATACCCCGAAAATTGTAACATCCCAAAATTCTAAATTTTGGAATGTTATATTAAATAAATAGTTTTGATTGTTTATTTGATGGGGGTGTGGTTGCTTGTGTGAAATTGAGTGAAATTTGAAACTTTTTGAAAGTTAAATGAGAGGGAATGAAATGACTTTCCCAAACTTTCACCTTTGCTTTCTAATCTCCATGAATTCAAATTCATTTCATCACAAAACCCTAGAGTGAAGATGATATGACTTCTTCCATTTAATTAAATGAAAAAGGGTTTTGAAAATATTTGAATCTCATTTGGAACTATTTGAAATTCATAAACTTTAAGCAACTCAATGATTTTCATAAGAGAAGATAAAATGACTTCTTCAAATCATATGAAATATGAGTTGGAAGTTTAAAAGAATCAAATTTAAAGTCCCTTTGAAATTATTTTCAATTTGGAGTTATTTGGTTTTTATTCAAATTATTTTTCTCCAAAAATAAAATATATGGAAATTAGGGTATAATGATTCCCTACGTTAGACAAATGGAGAGAAATAAATTTGAAACTATTTTAGTATTTTAAAAATATTTTTATTTGGTTTTTAATTAAACTAGAAGCGCTCTTTGCTTTGTTTGAATTTTTGTGGAATTTATTTGATGTCAGAAAAATGTTCATGTTTTAGAAAATCTTTTTCTGAAAATTTTGATATATAATACACCATGTTATATTTTATTTTATTTTGGTTTTATTTTATTTTATTGTCTTTTAAAAAAAACGTTCTCCGCCGACTGGGCTGGCCCAGCTAGCAGGTCGCGCCCCAGCCAACCGCGCAGCCCACCGTGCCTCGTCCCCGACACCGAGCCGGTGTCCGGCCGGCGTACGCCGCCGCCGCCGCCGCCGTGGCCGAGGAGGATTCCTCCTCCTGCTCCTTGCCCAAGCCACCGTCGCCCCCTCCCCCTGGCCTTTAAATAGTCGCGCCCTTGACGCCTCTCCTCCTCGCATCTCGCCGCCAGCGCCGTCGCTGCCACCGCTGCACACCGCCGCCTGCTTGCGCCGCGCCGCCGCCGCCGCTCGGCGCCGCTGCCGCTTTGCCTCGTCGCCGCAGCCGCTCGCCCCGCCGAAACCCGACGCCGGAGCTCGCCGCCCTCGCTGGAGCCGCCGCCGCCTCTCGTTGGTTTTTAGGTTAAAACCTAGATCGGTTTTTTCAGGGTTTCGTCGGTTTAGTTTCGGTTTTTCTGATTAGTTCTAAATAGCGAGCGTTCGTTCGTTTAGGCTCTCTAACGAACAGATTCGCTAGATTAGGTTTGTAGTGAACATTCGTTTGTTTGGTTTCTCTTTTTTCAATTTATTTTTGGCCAGGGACTTAGATGTAATTAGTTTTCTTACAAATTAGTCCCCGTTCTTCAAACGGTCACAACTTTTTGCTCGTTTATCCAAATCCAACGAAACCAACGCCCACGTCTTCGTCTTGATTCCCTCTGTCAAGATAACCAACTTAAACATATTTTTGAAAGTTTAAAATTTGATTTCAAACAGATTTGAATTCAAACTTCTTTTGTTCATAACTTGAGTTTTATAACTCCGATTTAATTGATTCTTTTTGCAAATCGAAGCTCTTGACCTAAATTTTATGATAAGGCCAAATCCACCTAATTTATGTACTGCTAGTAATTGTTTTATGTTGCAAGAGTTAATTGCTTGTTTTTGAAGTTTTCCGAGATCTTTTTCTTCGATTCTTTTGCATGAGTGCTTATGTATGCAATTGCTTGCTCACGAGAGATTGACCGGAGTGTGACGAATAGAACTATCAGGAATTATGAGTGCGAAGCATCTTCATCAACAGTACAAGGCAAGTTCACACTTTGATCATATCCCTTTATTACCCAGTTTTTATGCATTAGCTTCAATCCTCAAACATTGCATGATTAGGATTTGATAACATGTGGGTGTGGGAAGTAGTTGTTGAGGTAGGAACCTATTGTCTTTTATCAACCCGGGAAATACGTTATGCTCATATTGCTTTGCTATGCTCGTAGACGTGGATTTGTATGAGAGATTAATGAAAGTTGTGAGAGTAATATTTTCTAAGGGAAACTTAAGGTGGCTACTTTAATACACATCTGGGTGGATTGGTTGGGGCACCCTGGGGATATACCAGTGGCATGCCCGGACACCTGGGGATATACCAGTGTTGCCCAAGGGGATCCCGGGGAATCCATGTGATCATCCTATGGTTTGCCACCCAGGCTCAAAGGGATCATAAGATTATTCATGCTAGAAACTTCCGTGTGCAGCCACAAGCCATTATGGGCTCTGGCATAGTTGAGTATGTTGTGTGACCTCTTTCAGTGGTAGACTAGCAGATGTAGGGGATATAGGTGGTACTGTCGACCCATCGTAAAGAGTTAATGCTTCTGAAAGACTGTGTCTCGGTCATCCGATTCTCAAACATCATGTAGTGCGATAAATTCAACGGAGGAGATAGAGTCTTGTGGGGAAAAGTGCGCAAACCTCTGCAGAGTGTACAAACAAATCATGATTTGTCGTGTCCCCGGTTATGGACATCTTGAGTATCTAGTACTTGAATTATTATGTTGATCTCATCACTTTACTTAATTAATTTATCGGGTTATTAATTTTTAATTTTGGGATTGAGTTGGGGTTACCTTCTCAATATTTTCAACAAATTTTGTAGTTAAATAAAATATATTCCTTTGTTGTAGGGAAAAACTAGCTTTATGCAAATGATAACCATAGAGCCTCCACCAACCAAATATGCATGTAGTGATAGCTGTTATTCATCATTGCTCTATGGTGTGAATTTGCCAGTACATTCAATGTACTGACCTACATGGCTGCAACGTCTCATGTTGCAGGAATCTTACGACGAGTAAGTGATACGTTAGGGTTATGATGTTTACACTCAACTTTGTCGTTGGTGTTGTTGGGAACTCCACAACCTTGTTGTTACTTCCGCTATATGGATTGAGGTAATAGTATTTACGTTACTCTATACATGTGATTTACCTCTGTTATAAATCCTCGAGTACTGTGTGTGTCAGCATAACAATCCAGGGATGACACTTAAGCAGAGAGACTTGATCCATTCGGGTCGGGTCGCTACAAAAATCCAAAAACCCTAGGGGAGTCGACGAAACACAATTCCATCCGCCGCAAGTTCCAGAAACCACAGATCCAATCTAGACACCATCACGGAGGGGTTCATCATCCTCATTGGTGCCTCTCCGATGATGCGTGAGTAGTTCATTGTAGAACTTCGGGTTCGTAGGCAGTAGCTAGATGGCTTCCTCTCTCTCTCTCTTTTTATTCTCAATACAATGGTCTCGTGGAGATCTATTTGATGTAACTCTTTTTGCGGTGTGTTTGTTGGGATCCGATGAACTTTGAGTTTATGATGAGATCTATTTTATCCATGAAAGTTATTTGAGTTTTGATCTCTTATATTACTACTGCAGGATGCTGCTAACGCGACACTATGATCAGAGACCCTTCGATGAAACTATGTGCGATGCAATAATCGCAAACGGTGGTGTAAAAACCGGTCAAAAAAGGTGCAAAACATTTGCGATGACGGATGCATCAAACACGGTTCAGATTTTAGTTGCGTGTGCGATGCAGGGCATACGATTCAGTTCAATTAACTATTTGCGATGAGGAGGAACAAAAGAAACGGGCAGCCAGATGAAGGTGTGTGCGATATACAGCATACGGTTCACTCGGATGAACTGTTTGTGATTTGGCAACACAAAAGAAACGGTCAGCCAGATCAAGGTGTGTGCGATATACGGCATGCGGTTCACTCGGATGAACTGTTTGTGTTGAGACAAGAGAACAGAAACAGTTCAATATAACAAGATGTGTGTGATACGTGGCAAACAGGTCTGTAATCAGAAATGTGTGCGAAGACCGATAATAACACAGATGGTTGCTGCTAATATGACATGTGTGTTGTGCGATGGGATTGCATACAGAACAACAACATATATATATATATAGACACACACACACACATACTTAGAAGGACATGGTTGCATAACCAAATTAAAATCCACTTGCATAGGTGGCTACTACAACCATGGCATTTGCACGCACCAAAGTAAACTATTACATGCATAATTACATAGGTGGCTACTACACACATGACATTTCCACCCACCAATAAAGTAAACTACATATTACAGATTAACTAGCATAAACAATCATCTGATCATCATCTACTTCTTGTGACGCTTGCTCTGCTTGTGGCTGGATCCAGGCTCGTCGATTTGGGTGACAAGACACTTCCTCATGTCAACGATCCGCCTATGCATCTCGTAGAATGTGTACACGCTCTTGGCCGCGAACCTGAGGTGAGGTTCATCCAGTTGACACATCTAGGTCTTATGCGAGGATACGGAACTTGTTCTCTGGGCATCCCGCTTCATCTTTTTGTAGTAGGGGTCGATGATGACCGAGGCGGGTTCAACCAGGGAGTCCTTCTTCGTGATGCCCCAGACCCTGTAGTGCTCATGGATTTCATCAAGGTACTCGCAGGCCAAGCCCATAACCCTGAGCACTTTTACATCGTTGGTAGTTTCCACCATGGCGAACTTGTAGTCAGTGTTGTTGACAAACCTGTTGAAACGGTCGCAAGGCTCTGTGCCATGCAGTAGTGGTAGATGAGGACATGAAGGCGCACGCACAACTGGGCGACGGTAACCTTCTGGTCTATGTCGGGACGACAGGTAGTGTACTGGAGGTTGATGCCGACCACCTTGTACTTGTCTCGAGCAAGCAACTGCTCAACGCTGTTGATGTAGTCGTCCACCACGGCCGGGTCGATGGTGTACACCATCGGGACGTCTCCCTCGCGTGGGTCTCCACTCTATGCTCGCCGACCTCCATTGGATCTCCGCTAAACATCCCCTCTCTATGTGTCGTCGTGGGTGTGCTTTTGTGTTATGGGGCGCGATCGAAAGGTTGAAGAGACTAAGGTTATAATGGCCGCGGGAATTAAAGGGGAAGCCGGACGGCCAGGAATATTGGCAGGCCCTGATGGCAGTTCTAATTTGCAGCGCATAACTTCATCGTGCCGCACGTAACTACATCGGGTGGCAACGCGCGCGGCGCAACAGCATGCATATGGGGGCCCCGACGTGATCATGTGCACGCCCAACCGCTAGCAGAGCGCACCCAAATTCAAACATTGCATCGGGATGCCCATGTATCGATTAGACAAAACTGTGGGAGCGAGGCGGACGACGGTCCAAGGCTGTCTCGCTTCCCAGTGAGAACGACTGCTTAATCTATTAATGAAATATATGCTTAATTACTGAATTTTAGTTGCAAAAATTAGATAGTGCTATTGATTTTTAGCTGCATATTTTGACAAATCGCAGTGTCTCTTGGCTTAGCACCGAAGCCTGGCTTTAATTTGCAGACCGTAATCTAAACCGTTTGCATTGAAGACATGCACAGATCATGCGTTGAACAGCTTGCATGCTTCCCTGTGAGCCTGCGCACCAGACTGTGCTCGCACGCCTCCCATTCAGTCAAGCAGTTGTCCGCACGGCACCACCTATAGCCATTAAAACCAAGAAACGTGGGGTCACGTGAATGGTTAACAGAACGCACACGGTTTGAATTATACAAATGTTTGAGATATTAAAGTGGCAGCTATTTTTTTCAAAATGCCTTTGTTGGTTGTTATTCGAGTGCGCCTTCTCTCAAAATGGACAAAAAATACCACAACATGTCGAGTGCCATTCCATGATGGCATGCCAAGTTTCATGAATTTCAGACGAGTTTTGGATTTACTAGGATTTAAAAACCAGGTATCACAATGTTTTGTCGGCAATCAACAGTGCCCTGGTGTTTGAAATTCATTCCCATTTCTTGCATGGGACCTAAGCATGCACCCAGGGACACATATTTCATTTTTCAACCAATTTATATGCACTGGAGCATGTGCATGTATTTCAAATTTGAATTATGCACATAAAATGCCTAAAAACCCAGTTAATGTACTAAAATTTCCAAACGAACCCTGAAAAATTCCAAAACTTAACACAACACTCCTGTCATTCTATGTTGACACTAGAAAATTTTGGAAAGCAATAAGAGGCAATGGATATAGTTTCATCCCCAAAGGTGGCACGTTCCCTACCGAAACCATCAGGCTTGTTGTGAGAAGCTCTGGTTTGTGAGAAGCTTATACCCAAACCTACCCCAAATGGGACAAATAAATTACCACGGCATGTCGGGTGCCGCTCACGATACCATGCCAAGTTTCATGAATTTCAGACGAGTTTTGGATTTACTAGAATTAAAAACCAGGTATCTCAACGTTTTGCCGACAATCAAGAGTGCCCTGGTGTTTGAAATTCATTCCCATTTCCTGCATGGGACCTAAGCATGCACCCAAGGACACAGATTTGATTTTTCAACCAATTTATATGCACTGGAGCATGTGCATGTATTTCAAATTTGAATTATGAACATAAAATGCCTAGAAAACCCAGTTAATGTATAAAAATGTCCAAACGAACCCTGAAAAATTCCAAAACTTAGCACAGCACTCCTGTTGTTCTATGTTGACACTAGAAAATTTTGGAAAGCAATAAGAGGCAACGGATATCGTTTCGTCCCCAAAGGTGGCACGTTCCGTACCGAAACCATCAGGCTTGTTGTGAGAAGCTCTGGTTTGTGAGAAGCTTATACCCAAACCTGCCCCAAATGGGACAAAAAATTTACCACGACATGTCGGGTGCCGCTCCATGATACCATGCCGAGTTTAATGAATTTGAGATGATTTTTGGATTTACTAGAATTTAAAAACCAGGTATATATCTCAACGTTTTGCCGGCAATCAACAGGGCCCTGGTGTTTGAAATTCATTCCCATTTCTTGCATCGGACCTAAGCATGCACCCAAGGACACAGATTTTTTTTCAACCAATTTATATGCACGGGAGCATGTGCATGTATTTCAAATTTGAATTATGCACATAAAATGCCTAGAAAACCCAGTTAATGTATAAAAATGTCCAAACGAACCCCAAAAAATTCCAAAACTTAACACAACACTCATGTTGTTCTATGTTGGCACTAGAAAAATTTTGAAAGCAATAAGAGGCAACGGATATTGTTTCATCCCCAAAGGTGGCACGTTCCCTACTGAAACTATCAGGCTTGTTGTGAGAAGCTCTGGTTTGTGAGAAGCTTATACACAAACCTGCCCCAAATGGGACAAAAGTTGTACCACTACATGTTGATGCCGCTCGATGATACCATGCCAAGTTTCATGAATTTCAAACGAGTTTTGGATTTACCAGAATTTAAAAACCAGATATCTGAACATTTTGCCGATAATCAAAAGTGCCCTGGTGTTTGAAATTCATTCCCATTTCTTGCATGGGACCTAAGCATGCACTCAAGGACAAAGATTTGATTTTTCAACTAATTTATATGCACTCGAGCATGTGCATGTATTTCAAATTTGAATTGTGCACATAAAATACCTAGAAAACCCAGTTAATGTATAAAAATGTCCAAACAAACCCCGAAAAATTCCAAAACTTAACACAACACTCCTGTTGTTCTATGTTGACACTAGAAAATTTTGGAAAGCAATAAGAGGCAACGGATATCGTTTCGTCCCCAAAGGTGGCACGTTCCATACTGAAACCATCAGGCTTGTTGTGAGAACCTCTTGTTTGTGCGAAGCTTATACCCAAACCTGCCCGAAATGGGACAAATTTTTTACCACGACATGTTGATGCCGCTCCATGATACCATGCCAAGTTTGATGAATTTCAGGCGAGTTTTGGATTTACTAGAATTTAAAAACCAGGTATCTCAACGTTTTGCCGGCAATCAACAGTGCCCTGGTGTTTGAAATTCATTCCCATTTCTTGCATGTGACCTAAGCATGCACCCAAGGACACAGATTTGATTTTTCAACCAATTTATATGCACCGGGGCATGTGCATGTAGTTTAATTTTGAATTGTGCACCTCAAATGGCTACAAATTCAGTTTAATGTATAAAATGTCCAAACGAACCCTGAATAATTCCAATTCTTTTACGACACACATATAGTTGCATGTTCACTGCACATAAAAGGTCTAGCAATTCAAATACCGTCCATTGCCGTTGTGACCCCATTATGTAATTCATATCAAGATGAAAAATCAAGTAGAACCCACACAATTTATTATCACCAACCATGTGAGATGTAGTACAAAATATCCTGGAGCACCGTTGGTGTATAGTACGCCTATGGCTTACGCGAGAAGGTGCGCCGGCTATAGTCCACAGCCGGCGGGTCAAGCACACTAGCTCGCTCCCCAAATCCTCCCGCCTCTGCATCCATCGCAATCTCGAAAATATTACTACCTCGTAATCTCGAAAATATCTACCGTCTGGAAGGTTTTAATGTTTGATAGCACACGATTAGTATGTGCGGACCATGTGCGATGTCTGTTACTCCCGCTCTGCCTCATTCCCTTGATTCAAATTTTCAGTAGCCCCGGCATTTTACTCTTGCCTCTGCATTCCTCGCAATCTCAAAAATATCTGCTCGCCCGTGATCCAAATTTTCAGTAGCCCCGCCTTGTTACTCTTGCCTCTTTTCAGTTGCCGCAGTATTTCCTCAAACACCACCTTGCACCCCTGCCCCCTCCCCCCTCCACACACACCGCACACTCCCCAAAACCTCCGCTCACACAGACACACACCACCCTCGAAACCATTGGAAGGTCGCCGCCATCGTCGGCGCCTCCATCCTCAACCTCTGCCTGTGTGTCGGGGAGCTCGAGGAGCCAATGGCCACAAAGAGGTTTATCGTGGCCTTTTCGCCCGACGCAGGCGAGGTGGCCGCCGAGGTGTCCCCGTCGTCCTCTGCAGGCTTAATCCACCGTCGCCGGTCCCCCGATCCGCCCGCCGTCGCGCCCCTACGCCGGTTTGAGGACTTCCCCGTCCTCTCTCGGACCCGACAACCAACGAGGTCCTACCTCGGGGTCCGGCAGCAGCGGTGGGGGATGTGGGTCGCCGAGATTACAGATCGGGAGACCCACACCCGCCGGTGGCTCGGTAGCTTCCACACGGCCGAGCTCGCGGCTATGGAGTACGACCGCTGGCAGGTCCACTACCATGATGCAGCGGCTAGGCTCAATTTCCCCTTCGGCACACATCCGGTCGACCTTGTTCCGCCGGAGCCAAGGGTGGTGAGCTCGGCTATGGCGCGGGAGGACTGCGAGGCGTGGGAGCGCCTCGAGGCCTATGCCGCCGACGAGGCCTACATGCAAGAGCTCCACCGGCAGCACCTGGAGCTCATGGAGGCGGAGCGGGCGATCTTTGCTGGAGCAGAGGGCGGCGAGGTTATCATGTTCTCCTCCGATGACGAGGTCGAAGGCGGCGAGGACGGCGGCGTGGAGGGCGACGAGGTTATCGCACTCTCCTCCGATGACGAGGTCGAAGGCGGCGGCGATGGCGGCGCGGAGGGCGTCGAGATGGGCCCCAAGGACAAGGAGATCGACGTCGACGAGTGGAGGAGTGCCTTCCCCAACGACCTCGACGACGGCACCGGCCCAGGCCCGGCTCGCGGCACACCGTACATGACGAGGAAGGATTGGCTCGACCTCTACTTCGACCGAAAGTAGTTTAGCTTAGTTTAAATTTATGTTTTATGTTCGATTATGCAAATCTATGTTTATGTTTGAATGCATGCTACTTTCGGTCGAACCTGCTTTGAACTTGATCAAATTGAAGCTTACAACGTTAAGTTTAGGGGATCGACTAGAAAAGGCCAAAAATTGCTGGAGTATATATATATATATCCACTAAGGGTTTTAGTCCTTTAACTTTTAAAGGATTGGCTAGAGATGGTCTTATGACTTGTTTATTTCAGTTCTTCACAATGTGATGCTCTATATGTGCAACTATTTGTTGTGCAGTTCGATTTCATCAATAACAGTTTCAACAATACCACTATGTATGATATTTGGTTGTTGTTAAGGATATCGCAGTTAACATGCCTTTTCATTTTTTAAACAATAACTAGTGTACTTTAGACCTGCACAATACCAGTTTGAATGACTATTTGCTTGTTTTTAAATGTTATGCCTGATGCAGTTAACACACCTTTCCACTTCTTGTTTTTCTTAACTAGCGTGCTTAAGCCTGCACACTGAAGCTATCATTTGTAGATTATGTTGTCTACCATGGATATATTTGGTTGATGTTTAGCCTGTTGTGCTTAACATGCCTTTATATGTACTCATACAGGACAATATTGAGAATAGTGTTATTTTCCATCGAGGTTAGTTTCATCGCATTGCTTATATGTACTCACTATTCAGGATATCGGTAGCTAGTACCATATAGCCTGGGGCTGATAAGGGATTAATTGTCTAATCGTACATTTCAATGAATATATCCGTAACCCATTTATCAGTAGGTTAACTAGGGCCATATTTAATATATCTAGGGCTACATAGCAACATGCATTGTACTGAATGACTAAATATGCAATCCCAGGCTACATAGCAACAAGGAAGAGTGTTACCTTAATGTTCTAATGATGTCTAGATATACATGTAATAAAATCTTATATAATGGGATGGAGGGAGTGTTGTACTACATCATTTTTCAATTGTTCTTTAGCTTCTAATATTAACTTGGTGCTTTTAGGTACATATATCATTGCCAAAGATCCACACTTCAACCCTTTCTGCTTATGGGGCAATGAGATATTCATGAACCAGCATCAAGTGAGGAAACTGATAAATATTGTTATTAAAATGGGTCAAAAGACGTCAATCGAACTATTTGTTTACACTTTATGCAAGATAACAGTGAACTGCAGGATGGTAAGTAAGAACCCTATAGCCTTCTTTTTACTGCCTGTAATGAGTTGTGTTAGATGACAATGTGTGAATCTTTTTTCTTTTGTAGTGGATTCTGAAGCAGTTTACTCAAGATCATCTCTCAAACTACATGATTGGTGGCCGGCCATCACAAGGGGTTGGACTAGAGTCCTGCATGCCTTTTGCATCTAGGAGAGCACAATAGGGCCATTCCGCTTCACCTTGTTCAGCAACCGGAATGTCTGTCACCTCTTTCTTTACCATCTGTAATAGTACAAGTATAGAACCCTGGTTCATCATTGTTTATTTGGTGCTTATGTAATTCTTAAACATATGTACCTATGAATCAAATAATGCATGGGTTGTTTGAACCTGATGGATATGAATAAAGCTATAGCCTACTTTCAAGTTTAAATTAGGTACAATTTTAAATAGTAGCAATTAAATTAGGGCGAAATTACGGTGTGCAGGTCATTACGGTGCACACGGTTAATAAAGCACAGCGTGTGCGATATACATCATAATCTGGCACGGTTCACGAAGAGGAAACGTGTGTAACGATGCACACAGTTGCCGTTTGCAAAGCGTGTGTGATGCCAGACACTATCACATACTGTGCGGGAAAACTAAATGTGTGTGATTGTCTACCTATCGTACACGGTTTATAATCATGAACTGTTTGTGATGTGCCAGGCATCGTAAAACTTCCATGCCTGGAATCTACCTGGAAAACTCCCGTGCCTGGAATCTTCCTAGTTTAGGTAAAACCACAAAACTCTGACTGCGATAGCAATGCAAGCACAAACGAGTAGCAAGGATGAAGCGTTTGGGATATCGAGATATCGGAAATGGTTATATAGGGACAACTGTATGCATCAAGGCTCCCTATCCCTGACTGTTTCTGGGTCGTGTGGGAAGGGCCCCCTATCGCCGTCACTCACTAGGCGACGGTTCCAAATGTCGTCGCGGAAAGGGGTTAAAAACCATTTGTATAGCACCGACGCGTACCAGTGTATGCATGATTGCTTATAGCCTCGTATTTCTTCTTCGAATCTTTGATTTAGTTAGGCCAACTAGATTGATTTTTCTTGCCATGGGAAGAGGTGCTTTGTGATGGGTTTGGTCGTGAGATTTTTTTGGGACCAGAAGACACCTGTTGGGCCAAAGAAGTACCAGAGGGGGGCTCCGAGGGGAGCACAACCCACCTGGGCGCGCCCTGGTGGGTTGTGCCCACCTCGGCCGCCTCCCACACCGCCTCTTTGCTCTATAAATACCCCGAAAATCCTAAATCCCTAGGGGAGTCGACGAAACACAATTCCAGCCGCCGCAAGTTCCAGAAACCGAATATCCAATCTAGACACCATCACGGAGGGGTTCATCATCCTCATTGGTGCCTCTCCGATGATGCGTGAGTAGTTTATTGTAGACCTTCGGGCCCGTAGTTAGTAGATAGATGGCTTCCTCTCTCTCTCTCTCCCTCTTTTGATTCTTAATACAATGGTCTCTTGGAGATCTATTTGATGTAACTCTTTTTGTGGTGCGTTTGTTGGGATCCGATGAACTTTGAGTTTATGATTAGATCTATTTTATCCATGAAAGTTATTTGCGTTTTGATCTCTTATATGCATGATTACTTACAGCCTCATATTTCTTCTTCGAACCTTCGGTTTAGTTAGGCCAACTAAATCGATTTTTCTAGCCATGCGAAGAGGTGCTTTGTAATGGGTTCGATCTTACGGTGCTCAATCCCAGTGACAGAAGGGGACATGACACGTATGTATCATTGATATTAAGCATAAAAAGATGGGGTCTATTCCTACATGAATAGATCTTGTCTACATCATGTCATCGTTCTTATTGCATTACTCTGTTTCTCCATGAACTTAATACACTAGATGCATGCTGGATAGCGGTCCATGTGTGGAGTAATAGTAGTATATGCAGGCAGGAGCCGGTCTACTAATTTTGGACGTGATGCCTATATAATGATCATTGCCTGGATATTTTCATAATTATTTGAAGTCCTATCAATTGCCCAACAATAATTTGTTTACCCGCCGTATGCTATTTTTCTCGAGAGAAGCCACTAGTGAAATCTACGGCCCCCGGGTCTATTCTTTATCATATTTGCCTTTGATATCTATTTTTATCCGCTTTTATTTTCAGATCTATTAATCCAAAAACCCAAAAATACCTTGCTGCAATTTTTACTTATTTATTTTATTTCGTGTTTCTGCAAGATCTATTTATCCAATCTACTACAAATTTATCTATCTTTTTACCCGGGAGGGATTGACAACCCCTCTTACACGTCGGGTTGCAAGTATTTGTTCTTTGTGTGCAAGTACCGTTTACATAGTGTTACCTGGTTCTCATACTGGTTCGATAACCTTGGTCTCATCACTGAGGGAAATACCTACTGTAGCTGTGCTGCATCATCCCTTCCTCTTTGGGGAAATACCGACGTAGTTCAAGCCGCATCAACACTCTTCCAAACCCACTTTTACTATTATCGCAATCATATTCATCATGAGGTTTAAATAAATTTTCAAGATCATAAGAATCATTATCACCCCAATCATGATCATTGCAGTAAGTAGTGGACATAGCAAAACAAGCATCCCCAAGCTTGGGGGTTTGCACATCACTAACACAATTGACATTAATAGAATTTATAATAACATCATTGCAATCATGCTTTTCATTCAAGGAGCTATGATGAATCACTTTATAAATTTCTTCGCTTAACACTTCATCACAATTTTCAAATTCATAAATCTCAACCAAAACTTCATAAAGATAATCTAGTGAACTCAATTTACTAGCAATTGGTTCATCATAATTGGATCTTTTGAAAAGATTAGCAAGTGGATGAGGATCCATATCAATAGATTTTTAGCATGCGAAGATGCAAGCAAATAGAAGGCACATGGAAACACAAGCAAAGATAGAAAACAAGAAAACACGCAAAAAGGCAAACAAAAAAGAAGGCGAATAAAAAGGCAAATTTTGTGAAGTGGGGGAGATGAAAACAAGAGGCAAATGGCAAATAATGTAAATTGCAAGGAGATGAGATTTGTGATTAGGAACCTGATAGATGTTGATGATGTCTCCCTGGCAACGGCGCCAGAAATTGGTGAGTTGTCGAGATACTATATTAACTTGATCCTCCCTGGCAACGGCGCCAGAAATTTCCTTTTGATGTCGCTTGAACTACGTCGGTATTTCCCCAAAGAGGAAGGGATGGTGCAGCCCAGCTACGGTAGGTATTTCCCTCAGTGATGAAACCAAGGTTATCGAACCAGTAGGAGAACCAAGGAACACTATGTAAACGGTACCTGCACACAAAGAACAAATACATGCAACCCAACGCGTAAGAGGGGTTGTCAATCCCTCTTGGGTAAAAGATAGATTGGTTTGTATGATTTTGGATAAATAGATCTCGCAATAAACAAAATAAAAATAAATAAAAAAAGTGCAGCAAGGTCTTTTTGGGTTTTTGGAATAACAGGTCTGAAAATAAAAGCAAATAAAAATAGATCTCAAAGGCAAATATGATAAAGAATAGACCCGGGGGCCGTAGATTTCACTAGTGGCTTCTCTCAAGAAATAGCACATGGTGGGTAAACAAATTACTGTTGGTCAATTGATAGAACTTCAAATAATTATGATGATATCCAGGCAATGATCATTATATAGGCATCACGTCCAAGATTAGTAGACCGACTCCTGCCTGCATCTACTACTATTACTCCACACATCGACCACTATCCAGCATGCATCTAGTGTATTAAGTTCTTGGAGAAACAGAGTAATGCAATAAGAACGATGACATGATGTAGACAAGATCTATTCATGTAGGAATAGACCCCATCTTTTTATCCTTAATAGCAACGATCAATACGTGTCTTGCTACCCCTTCTGTCACTGGGAAATAACACCGCACGACCGAACCCATCACAAAGCACCTCTTCCCATGGCAAGAAAAATCGATCTAGTTGGCCTAACTAAACCAAAGATTCGAAGAAGAAATATGAGGCTATAAGTAATCATGCATACAAGAGATCAAAACTCAAATAACTTTCATGGATAAAATAGATCTGATCATAAACTCAAAGTTCATCGGATCCCAACAAGCACACCGCAAAAAGAGTTACATCAAATAGATCTCCACGAGACCATTATATTGAGAATCAAAAGAGAGAGAGGAAGCCATCTAGCTACTTCCTACGGACCCAATGGTCTACAATGAACTACTCACGCATCATCGGAGAGGCACCAATGAGGATGATGAACCCCTCTGTGATGGTGTTTAGATTAGATCTGGTGGTTCTGGAACTTGCAGCGGCTGTAATTGTGTTTCCTCGACTCCCCTAGGGTTTTTGGATTTTTGGGGTATTTATAGAGCAAAGAGGCGGTGCGGGAGTCGGCAGAGGTGGGCACAACCCACCTGGGCGCGCCTGGGCCCCCCAGGCTGGTTGTGCTCCCCTCGGAGCCCCCCTCTGGTACTTATTTGGCCCAACAGGTGTCTTCTGGTCTAGAAAAAATCTACAAAAAGTTTCGCTGCGTTTGGATTCCGTTTGGTATTGATTTTCTATGAAGTAAAAAACAAGCAAAAAACAGCAACTAGCACTGGGCACTATGTCAATAGGTTAGTCTCAAAAATGATATAAAGTTGCTATAAAATGATTGTAAAACATCCAAGAATGATAATATAACAGCATGGAACAAGCAAACATTATAGATACGCTAGAGACGTATCAGTTTGCGAAAGTCCGGACCGTTGGAATGCCCGGTTCTAACAACCCTGGCCTACCCAAACCCCTCCTTCCTCGCCCCCACTCGTTTTCGCCCGGTGCCAGCTGCCCGCATTCATGTCGCTGTAGAGTGCGCCGCTCCACATTGAAGGCGGCTCAGGGTGGACGCGACATCTCAATGTCTCTGCCATTGAAGCAGCACACCGGCCGAGGGCGCCGCCCGCTGCACGCCCGGCTGAACATGCCTCCTCACCGCATTTAAACGCCTCCATTAAATCCACATGGAAGCCGAGGAACCTACTCCTGGCACACGTACGTTCATGAGCGAGCTGACATTTAACGCAAGGCCGAGCAGGCTCCTCCCGTCCGCCCTCTTTATAAACCAGGTCAGACGCCGGGCAAAAATCGCACCACTCCGCCGCTCCCCATCTCCTCCTTCCACCATTTTCTTCAATGTTTCGATGGCATTAGACTAGCAAGAAGAGCATTTCTCCGGCATAAAAGCCGGCTGGATGGCCCGTCGAGCCGTCCGGATACGAGTGAGGAAGCTTGCTGCTCCACCTCCCTCGGCTAGCACGACGAAGACAGTTGCCCCCCTAAGCCGACGCGTGGTTCAACAACCCGTCGCTTTCAGGCCAGCTTGAGGAGGAGTGGCGAGTGGCTCCATGCCGGCACGGGCATCGTGGTTGCTGTCGACGACGCTGTGTTGTCCAGCGCCTCCCGTGTTTGCGACCACGCCTCCTGTGTTTGTGACCGTGCCTCCCGTGCCTGCGATCACGCCATGCAGGCAGAGACAGAAGCCGGGTGTGCGAAGGTCGACGAGTCGGTGGCCAGCACATCCCCGTCCGCCGCCATCATCGAGTAGAAGTAGAACACGGGAGCCCGCCGTTGCCTGGGTCCTAGGAAAGCCACTACTGAGGCACCGCCGGCGTACATGGCCGGTGTCTTGCCCTCTCGTCGGCCACCGTCGTCCCCTTACTCAAGAACAAACTTTGGTCCGTGCAGCGTAGGGACCCTTCCCCTCCGGCTGAAGTATCAGGCAGCGGTTCCGCTCCAATGAGCGGTGGGGAAGCGAGCCATCCTTTGCACTGAAGCATATACCTCCGGGGCTCACCGCTGCCGGGCAGGGGGACGACGTTGGAGATCCACTGCACCGGCCGTAGACTAGTCCGGTTTCATTTTTAGTTGAATATATGTCCAAAATTTGACTTTTTTGTCCGGTTTGTATGAAATATGTCATGTTTATATGAAATCCGGCCCATTTTGCATGAATTTCATCTGGTTTGTTGAAAAAAAGTTTGCAATGTATGCAGCTAGCGTTGGATGACATCCTCTCGCATCTGTGTCCGCTGACTGGTCCCCCCTGTCCATAGATGGACGCGGGAGGAAGTTTGCGGGTCACCGTTGGAGATGCCCTTAGCTCTCGGTTCTCAATATTCTCTCTCGTACGATTATTGCAAGCTAACCATTGCTAACTGCGGTTGGCCAATCATTTTTGTTAAAGGATAACATGGAGGAAACTTTCTGTAACCATGGCTCAATAATTTGTGACCAGCATTGCGCTAATTTCCATGTCAAAATGTTACACATCCTACATAATAGGAAGGAGGCAGTAAGAAGTTTTGGTCATCAACCTCAAATTCAATGAAAAGTACAACCGGGAAGAGATGGCTCACCTTCAAGAAAGAAAACCCTCGGATTCAATACCGAGACAACTTTTTCAGTTTATGTTCATTCTCCTAGATAGCCTAGCATGGCAGCTCAAGTTTTTTGCTAAATATAATGAGGCCGGATCGGGTAGAGATCTGTGGCTGAAAAACAAACGAAAAGTTTATGAAGACGACATTTGCCACGAATGCTTCTAGCGCAACGTGACATGTGCCGTCGGATGGGTTGTACGGATCTTGGTGTGAGGATAGCGTGGAAATGCCCACACAAAATCTTTCACTCCCTTAATTTTACTCGGGTGACGTGTTGCAAGACACTCGTCTTTCCCCACTTGTTCGACCTATCTTCCCGTCGGCGCTCCCATTTGCTTTTCCCGCTTGATTGAGCCTACACCTTTCTCGTTGTTCTGTTATGGCCGTAGTGTGGAGACGGTTGCTAGGTCTACCATCGGATTTTGCTCCCACCTTTTTCCACTTGCTCTCCACCAGCCGCGGCGTGAAGATGTGTTGGACGCTCGTGAGGTTTACCCATCAGATTTTGCAGTTCTAGCCATGGGGGTCGATGAGCTTGGGCTCATTGTAGCGTCTTGGGACCAATACCATGCAGATCTAGCACCTCCGCTTGCATACACATAATATCGATACTAGGTATTGCCCACCAAACATAAGGTGCACGTCGCAACACACACGATATGCAGGTCGAAATGTAAGTATCACATCATATTCAACATTGTTACAGATACGCTGGCAATGCTCATTGGACGAGCGGAAGAGGTCATTCATGTGGTTGGGCTGATATTGTACCTTGTGGATGGTGGAGTCTCCATGTTGCAGCAGGCGAATGACACCATCTCTTCATGGGGGGACGTATCTGGTGCACTGGGGCAATTGGTGCTACCGGTGCACATTAAAAAATGTTCGAAAAAATCGAGAAAAATTTTAGTGCATTAACACAACATCAATGTATATGTTGTGAGACTCGGACTCCACTCTTCATACTTTGGCCTCGTGATACACTACCGTAAGATCGTGAATAAGGAATGGAAGGGCAATGAGGACCGCTTCAAAAAGAAGCTGAAGGTTGGAGGAGTAAGCCCATCTCCTGTGCGGCAAGGCTAGTTTTGATCAATGCAGTCCTTACCAGCATGCCCTATGTTCATGTTGTGTTTGTTTGAAATAGAAACACATATGGAAGAGGTTAGACTACTACAGATCCATATTTTCTTGGCAATCTAATGAACACAAACGAACATACCACTTGACAAGATGGGATGTCACATGTCAACAAATGGACCAAGGGGCCTTGTGGTAGAATATCTAAAAAATAATTGCATTCTCAACAATTGGTTGTACAAGTGTTTACCGATGATGTATTTAAAATGAGTTAATTAGAAACAAGTACGTAAAATCCAAGACTTTTATCATAGGTGGCTGCTAAACCGACTCACTTGGCTTCTGGTAAGGTCTAGTGAGAGTTAAAAAAACATGTTTCCATCTTGGTGCTTTGGACATAGGAGATGGACATACTGTTAGATTCCATGAGGGCACTTGGTTGGGAGAGACCCTTGAAATGTTGCTTTCCATCATGCAATCACCAGGAGTGAAGTGGACGAACTGGATGCATTTCGTTACTAGGATGATGAAAACCAACCTGACGAATTGGGTGTTTTTTTACGTATTGTGATATTTTTCTTTTTGTGGGGCAAAGGGAGATTCTATTGCGTAAGGAGGCAAATCAGGAAACATTAGAAAGAAAAGACAAACCCCTGTCTACCCTCCCGGGTCGCACGCACGTGCGGCTCCGGAGGCTCCCCCAAACCCTAGCCCCTAGGACCTTAGATCCCCTTCCACCGCCGCGCCTGGCCGACGAAGGCGACGGGCGTTGGTTGCGCCCTCTGGATGGCTCCCCTTCGCGCGGAGCGGTACGTCACTGAGGCGGCCATGGTGGTGGGGGGCTTTCACGGCGGGGAATGCGGAACTGCAGCGGCGCGAGCGGATCCAGGGGCGCGGCAGGGTGACGAAGGTAGGTGGAGCACCGGTTCTATTAGTGCTAGCGGTGTGAGCTCAGCCATGGTGGCGGTGGCGTCGAGGAGGCCCTGCCAGGAAGGGATCTTGGCGGGCAGCGGGTGGCCGGCCGGCCGCTGTGTGAGGAGCGTGCGATGATGCCCCGGTGGAGTTGGCGCCGGAGTGTGGCTGGAGGCACGGGTCAGCTCCATGCTTGTGGCAGTCCCCTGGTGCGGGTGAAGGCCGACATTGCTGGATCTAGCCCTTGCACGGCTTGGTAGGATGCTGCTGCTCCTCGTTTGTGATGTTGATGGTGGTGTGGGTCGCGTTCTCTCGGCACTGAGGGTGGGAGAGGACCACGGCTGCGCAGCCTCGACGGAATTTTGCTGCGGTGGCGGCGGTGCGAGGCATCATGGGCAGTACTGCCCAATACCTCAGAGGAGTGGAGTTGCGCGGCATTACGGATGAAAATTCAGTCTGTTTTGGCCGGGCCGGCGACAATGGCACCCGTGGGTGTCATTCCCCTCCCTGGAGGCGTCGCCGAGTGTGTCGCCAAGTCCCTTACTTGCTTGGTCTTGGCAGTTGTCTCTGGGCGAATGCCTTGATTCGGCGCTGAATCGGCAGGACAACGGCGTCCTCGACGTCGTCTCTTTATTGGGAGCATCGTGTCGGGAGACTTGGAGTTCCTATGTTGCGCTCCTCCTGTGTTCGCCGTTGCCCTAATTGTTCTTCCCTGCTGCAATGCACGGGCGTCGCCGGTGATTCCAAGACGGTGCCTTTCTCAGGTCGGATCGAGTCTTGCCATCCTCTTGCCACCTCCTTTTGGCTTTATGGGGGATGGTGCGTTGACAAGGGAAGCTTGGACGATGCGGCTGTTCTTCGGAGGTGACCGACGTCAGTTGAGATGCGGCGAGGTTTTCGGTTTTGGGTAGGCTCTTTTGCGTTGTAGTTGTGTTGTCGTGGGTGGCTGTCCTTGGACTAGCCGGATGTGGAGTTGTGCTACGCTCGTTGTTCCCAGCGAGTGGTACTCGTCTTGTACTTGATATTCTCTCCTTCTATAAAACTATGGTACATAATTTGCGTACTCTCGAAAAAAAAGGAGGCAAATCAGCCCGTACCAGTTTTACAACATTACTCATGCCCGAGACTAGCCATACCGCAGTACGTGGGGTACTTGTATGAGTGATCTTATTAATATTGGCTTGCCTTATAACCACAAGTTTATTTAGAGACTTAATGTCCCTTTATATTTATATTTTGCGTGGTATATTGATAGGAGAGTTGTCCTAATAATCAAAGGTAACCGAAAAGAAGGTATGGTTGCACAAAATGTCTTTTGTAAAAATGAGGAAATGGTTTAGCATCTTTCCTAGATTGCCCACTTGCTAAGATCATGTGGTGTTCTAGTAGCATTTATTTTGCCCCCACCATCTAGTATTTCGGTTCTGTCCGGTAACTGGTTAAATGGAGTGCACCCAAAATTAAAGGCAAAATTTGGATGGGAGTTTATGGTTTACTTTGCGCAGCATGGAATAGTCACAATGATTGCAGTTTTAATACGACAAAAGTTTACCTTTCTTGCATGCCATCTATATGTGGCCCTATTTTCTTGGGGGAGAGGATCACGTAATCACGGTCTTTGGATGCAACATGTGGAAGATGTTCGCTCAGGGTTTATTTAACCCATTTGAATACCAGCCTAAATAGGATAGGTGATGCATGAGGCCTCATTTTATCTTGTTGTCAGTCGTCTGTAATCCACTAAGGCTTTACCTTTTGTTTTTTTAGACTATAAGTAACTTGTAAACACTGCAGTAAGTAATTGGGTATTGTGTGCATTAATCGATGTAGAGGCCGGGGATTTTAACCCTGTTTTTAACCTTGACAGATGACAAGCTGAGACAGTTCCTCTGTTTCTTTTGTTGTAGGCTAACGTATTACCCAGTGTGCGGTTAATTCTCTCCTGAGCTTGTGCGTGTATGTCAGCGATGTATAATCAATTAACCGCTACAATGATGATCTGTTGTCCTGGTGTTTGGGATCAAAATTTAGTGTTCATTTCAGTGAGAACCAAGAAAAATGTGTGTGCACAATACAGTCAACATATCAGTAGCTGCAAGAACATTCAGCAAGAAGTCAAGACCTTACAGGAGAGATGGGTTGTCCCTAGATGGAAGTATAACTTGGAGAACGTGGAAGGATGATCAGCCTCGTCGTTCTCGATGGCACCTTCAGCCATACCACCTTATCACGGAAAGGGAGAAGATGGACGACACCACCATCAATTCCACCACCGTGCATTCCATGTGCCAGATCTCATCTTTAAATTCGCGTACCAACAACCAGTTCTCCAGCTTTCAGCTTCTGGCCTTTCCCGTGTTTGGATCGGCGACCAGCTGTTCCCGCGGCTGTCCTTTTTTGGTCTGGTTCAAAGGACCCATATGGCTATGGCTATGGCCCCGCCCTATATACACTGTTTCACTGTACGCACCCACTTGCCCCGGCAGACCAAGAGCAGCGAGAGGTTCCTCCTCTCTAGTCGCAATGGCGTCCTCGCTTCGCCATTGCGTGCTCTTGGCCTCTCTCCTTTGCGCCGTTTCCGTCGCCTTCACTTCTGTCTCCGGCGGCGGCTCCGGGCTCGGCCCAATCACCACCAATGGCCGGAACTATACCAAGGTCTGCGACCCGGCCCGGTTCGCGGCCATGGGTCTTGAAATGGGTGGCTTCCGGTATTGCGACGCCTCCCTGCCATACGCCGAGCGGGTGCGGGACCTCGTCGGCCGGCTCACGCTGGAGGAGAAGGTGCGCAACCTCGGCGACCGGGCCGAGGGCGCGGCGCGCGTCGGGCTGCCACCGTACCTCTGGTGGGGGGAGGCCCTGCACGGCGTGTCGGACACCGGGCCGGGCGGCACGCGGTTCGGAGACGTGGTGCCCGGCGCCACCAGCTTCCCGCTCGTCATTAACAGCGCCGCGGCGTTCAACGAGACGCTGTGGGGAGCCATCGGCGGCGCCGTGTCCACCGAGATCAGGGCCATGTACAACCTGGGCCACGCCGAGCTCACGTACTGGAGCCCCAACATCAACGTGGTGCGCGACCCGCGGTGGGGCCGCGCCAGCGAGACGCCCGGCGAGGACCCCTTCGTCGTCGGACGGTACGCCGTCAACTTCGTCCGCGCAATGCAGGACATCGACGGCGCCGGTCCCGGCCCCGGTGCCGACCCTTTCGCCCGGCCCATCAAGGTCTCCAGCTGCTGCAAGCACTACGCCGCCTACGACGTGGACGCGTGGCTCACCGCCGACCGGCTCACGTTCGACGCGCGGGTGGAGGAGCGCGACATGATCGAGACGTTCGAGCGGCCGTTCGAGATGTGCGTGAGGGACGGGGACGCGAGCTGCGTCATGTGCTCCTACAACCGCATCAACGGCGTCCCGGCCTGCGCCAACGCGCGGCTCCTGTCGGAGACCGTCCGCGGCGAGTGGCAGCTCCATGGGTACATCGTCTCCGACTGCGACTCGGTCCGCGTCATGGTCAGGGACGCCAAGTGGCTCGGGTACAACGGCGTGGAGGCGACGGCGGCGGCCATGAAGGCCGGGCTGGACCTCGACTGCGGCATGTACTGGGAGGGCGCGCAAGACTTCTTCACCGCCTTCGGCCTGGACGCCGTGCGGCAGGGGAAGCTGCGGGAGTCCGAGGTCGACAACGCGCTGCGGAACCTCTACCTCACCCTCATGAGGCTCGGCTTCTTCGACGGCATTCCGGAGCTGGAGTCCCTCGGCGCCGACGACGTCTGCACGGAGGAGCACAAGGAGCTGGCCGCCGACGCCGCGAGGCAAGGCATGGTGCTCATCAAGAACGATCACGGCCGGCTGCCATTGGACACCAACAAGGTCCATTCGTTGTCACTGGTTGGCCTCCTGCAACACATCAACGCCACGGATGTCATGCTGGGAGACTACAGAGGTAAAAAGTAAAATAATCATCTGCACATAAGTGACTGTATAGTGTATAGTTACCTGAAATTACTTGTCTGTATGTATACGCAGGCAAACCATGCAGAGTTGTGACGCCGTACGATGCGATAAGGAAGGTCGTCAGCGCCACGTCGGCGCACGTGTGCGACGACGGCGCGTGCGGCGCGGCCGCCGACGTGAAAACCGTGGACGCGACCATCGTCATCGCCGGCCTCAACATGAGCGTGGAGAAGGAGGGCAACGACAGGGAGGATCTACTCCTGCCGTGGAATCAGACCAACTGGATCAACGCGGTCGCCGAAGCCTCACCGTACCCAATCATCCTGGTGATCATTTCCGCCGGCGGCGTCGACGTCTCCTTTGCGCAGAACAACCCCAAGATCGGGGCCATCCTCTGGGCCGGGTACCCCGGCGAGGAAGGAGGCACGGCCATCGCCGACGTGCTCTTCGGAAAATACAATCCAGGTAGGAGTACTATAGATGAAATGCAGATCGATTCCTTGGTGTATTTTGTTTTCATGAAACGTTTCTTGGATTGTCAGGGGGAAGGCTGCCGCTAACGTGGTACAAGAACGAGTACATCAGCAAGATCCCGATGACGTCCATGGCGCTGCGGCCGGTCGCCGACAAGGGGTACCCTGGCAGGACCTACAAGTTCTACGGCGGGCCGGAAGTGCTCTACCCGTTCGGCCACGGTCTCAGCTACAGCAACTTAAGCTACGCGTCCGACACCACCGGGGCTTCGGTCACAGCCCGGGTTGCCGCATGGGAGTCCTGCAAGCAGCTCACCCGCAAGCTGGGGACGGCCGCGCTGGCCTGCCCGGCTGTCAACGTCGCCGGACACGGGTGCCAAGAGGAGGTAAGCTTCAGTCTGACCGTGGCCAACCGTGGCAGCAGGGACGGCACCCACGTCGTGTTGGTCTACACGGTGCCGCCGGCCGAGGTGGACGACGCGCCGCTGAAGCAGTTGGTGGCGTTCCGGAGGGTGTTCGTGCCCGCGGGAGCCGCCGTCCAAGTGCCGTTCACGCTCAACGTGTGCAAGGCGTTCGCCATCGTCGAGGAGACTGCCTACACCGTCGTGCCGTCGGGCGTCAGCACGGTCCTGGTCGGAGACGAAGCCCTGTCATTCTCTTTCCCCGTGAAGATCGAGCTGGCTGTATAGATTCTTTACATGTCCATTGAATTTTTTAGTTTCTTTACATACGAAAGATGAAAGATTGAAGGCCAAACCGTTAGATACTGTGGGCAGCACGTGTAATATCTTCTCCTCTCCTTTTTTGCGAGAAGTGTAATATCTTCTCCTCAGCTACTATAAACAATATCAAATGAAAACTAGCGCTAAAAATCGTTTTTGCTATTTAACAAAAATATTAAGTTGTACTTGATTCTTTCTTGCTCTTCAATAGGAGGTTCCACGTCTTTTTTTTCTCTTTTTGAGGATCATTCCGCGTCTTCTATTAAAGATATGTTTATAGTCAGAAAATTTACAGGATTGGATAAGAATTGTTTTAATCTTATCTCTAAGAGAGATCTTGCCCTTCAAAATCTTGCGCATCTATATATACCATCCCATGAGGCTCAATAATACACACAACGATTTACGGCAATTCTCTCCTTCTAATCCCCTTACATGGTATTAGCCGCAAGTCCTAGACCTAGCTCTGCCATAGCTTTCACGTCGTGCCGTCTTCGAAAGCTCGATCTCCATGAACTCCAGCAAGGGTTGCGCAACATGTATCTTAGGGAAGCACCTGGGAGGATCCTCCCCCCCCCCCGACCCCCGCGCCGCCCCTCCCGGGCGTCTCGGGGGCGAAACCCTAGATCGCAGAGCCCCCCTTCCCGTCTCCCTCCCCCCTCGCCGCCGCCGGGCAAGCTTAGGGCGCTTCCGAGGAAGGTGGCGGCGGGGCTTCTGCTGATCTGCTTTTCGCCGAGGGCCGCGGGATCTGGGGTGGCGGCCTCGATCGAAGTGGCGCCACCGGCTCTACGACGAGCGGTGGCGCAGGCGTGGTGGTGGTGTCCCTGGCCGTGAGGACGGCGGGGATCCGGTGGACGTGAACCTAGTGCGGTCCTGGCGGCCCCTTCCTTCTTCTACGCGATGTGATCCCTCCCCTCCGGGCCTGGGTCGGCGTTCTTCTTTGATCTTCAGTCTCCATGGTGAGGGTGGGATGGTGGTGTGGAACCAGACCAGGAGAAATCCATGCCCGGCCATGGCTGGCCGCGACGGCGGCGGCGCCCCAGGGCACCGTTCTTCCTCCTTGGAGGCGTTTGTCAGGTCTGACTCCCTCCACCCACCATCCTGTAGCCTCTCGGGTGAAAGCCCTAACCTCAGTGGGCGGCGGCGGCGCTCTCGGCGTCATTCTCCTTCTTGAAGGCGCCGCCTTTGGGAGCTGTTTGGTTTGTGTGCGCTGTTGGGGTGCATTCGGCGGCGTCAGTGGCGTGTCCTCTTCGTCCAAGCTTGACGTTGTCCCTCCTCTACGGCCGGACCATGTGCAATTCTGCTTGAGGGAAGCTTTGGCGGCTCGTTGGGAGTGCATGGATCCTCTCTATGTGACCATCCTTCGGCGGCAACCATTCTTGTTCTAGGTGGAACATTCTATCTTCTGATGGTGCGGCGCCTTTCGAGCCAGGTGAGGATGTTGTAGCCTTCTTCAGAGATGGAATTGGATGGTTGTGCCGTGCCGGGGCCCATAGCTGTTTGGTGACCACACTCGTTGATGCCGGTCATCCCCTTCTCCTCTATGCCAGCATGGTCCTAGCTCCCTGGTGCTTCATTTTCGGAGGAGGGCCTCGATGTCTTCAGCTGTGTGCCTATCTGTTTTATCATCTAGCATGTAGCTTTGAGGCTAGTTAGCTGCTTACCAGCATCTTTGTATCTTACCGTGTTGTTTTTCTTTCTTTGATTCTTGCGATCTGTAATCCTGGCCGGTTGATGGCTTTGTTACACTACAAAAAAATACACTTCCGTGATGATACGTGTTTGTCACAGTAGGTCACGTTTTCTGTCATGCATGTACATCCATGACGATTTTATGATAGAATCAAGATAGTCATACCTGTGCTGTCGTAGAAGTGTTCCATGACATTACCAAAATTATCATCACTGAAGTGTCCACTTCCATGACGATAAATCGCGCGTCATAGAAGTTCTTTCATCAAGGGTAACCGATACGTGGCATCAACCGTAACGGATCACCGTTAAACTATCGTGTTCCGGTATGGATCCGATAACCTGTTAACACCTGGGACCAATGAGGATTTTCCACGCGTAAAACTATCATTGGCTATAGCAACCACGTGTTAGCACCGCGAAAGGACCGATGTCAACCGCCCAATGGACAGGAGGCACCTATGATACATCGACACATGGCAAGGCCCAACAGCGGCCCATTTAGGTTAAAAAGGCTGGCCCAGTCAAAATTAATGGGCTAGCCCATTAACGGCCTGCTTGCAGACGGCCCATTCGCAATTAAGGCCCGTACGGCTAGTGTCAAATCAGCCCGTCAATGGCCCGTTCTAATCTTGTCATCATCATGGCCCATCGTCACTTCTGGCCCGTTAACAGTCCGCTAAGTATTTGGGCCGAATTACGGCCTGGTGTGTTTCCGTCCTGTTAAAGGTCCTGATTCATTTGGGCCCATTTATTGGCAAGTGAAACTTTTGGCCCATAAATTATCGTGAAGGATTTGGGTCAAATTAGGCCATGTCTGACAATCGGCCTGTTAGAGGCCCACTGTAGATTTGGGCCACTTCCAGCCTGTTGTGATTTTCGGCCTATTAGCGTCGAACGAAATCCATGGGCCATATGTGGCCCAACGTCACATCGGGCCTATTAACGGCCCATATAAAACTGATACTAATCAAGCCCGATCGAACTTTCGTCCTATTAAAGGCCCGTGTAGTAGGTCAGCGCATTCACGGCCCGTCTGAATTTCGGCATGTGAACGATCTACATTGTAAATGGGCCACCACGAGCTGAGATACATTTTGGCCTGCTAATGACTAGTGGGTAATTTGGCACAATAAGGGGCCAATCTCACTTTCGGCCATTTATGGGCTCGAGATATTTACACATGTTAACGGCCTATTGCTACTGAGGGCCCAAATTATGTTCCGGCCTGTTAAAGGCCCACTATGGGCACAGGCCTACCAAAAAAATGAAAGCTTATGCTAATTTAGGCCCAGATATTTTTAGTGGGCTACATGCAAATTACGGCCCATAATCGTTTTTAGCCCAATTGGAATGGGCCCGACGAATGTTGGCACGTTGGGCTCCTACGAAGCTTTCGGCCGAATACATTACCTACACTATACAAAAATAGTGTCATAATTTCTACAGCCTTTGGCAGCACAATAAATGTTGTATCACAACATCATAAATTCCAGCCATACAACAAAAGGCCTGTTGGCATAAAGTTTACAGTCCTTGCAGAAAAAAGCACCATCAGATGTATAGAAGCACAAATCATTTGACCTGAGTGCTAATGTTTCAGGCTGTAGAATCTGATGGAGCAGCATGATCTTCCCATTTTTCCGCCATTGCTCTTGAACAACAAAGCAAATGTCTGATAGTATGGTTTCAAAACCATTCATATCTTGACGACATTTGTCAACCACTATTCTTGTTTCCGAAGCGACGTCCATTAGGGATTGGACTTGTGTCTGGAGCACAGATATATCACTCTGTCTAGCCAGAGATTTTGTTCAGTAGGCGATTTGGACGAGGTTACCTTGACAACCAACCCAGCATTACGGAGGAAGTTGCTTTTTGCACTGTTAGTGGAGAGATACTGACGCACTGCAGCAAGAGGTGACATTGTGCATGTGGTAGCCTCGTCACCTTCAGGCGGTTGTGGTTGTTCAATCATTTGTTCCATAGCTTGTTGAAAGTTTGAACTTGTAGATTAGTCTACCAGATAAGTTACTAATGAGACAAAAACAAACAAAGTAGGTTTCACATTTATACATAACTTATTTTGGTGAACTATTGTAATACATTAGCATGTATTGTAGTGCCAACTACATAATAAAATCACTTTCGGAACATATGTCCATGTAGAATGCCTACTGTATTGTCTATTTCCTCACATTCGTTGATATCTAAGGATAATTAAAGAGACATGGTTTAAAGTAGGATGAACATAGTAGGACATCATTCATATTATGGGGAAACAGATATAAAACAAACATGCTATTGTCATTGTGTGGGCACGTGAACATCAAAACTAGATTACAGATCAAAACCAAAAGAATATCCTTCATCTCTTTTAAACCGTGTAAAGTGAAATGATACGTTAAGACAATTGTGTATAAAAGTGAATAGAGTAACTGACATTGGCTGCAAACCAAGTAGTTAAATGAACACATCACAGTAACAAGCAGTTCAAAGGCAGGTGGAGTAAGGACTTACAACAGCGGCTTGAACTGGTGTGCTCATGCCCTTCATCTTGCTGGTGTGGCAATCCTTGAAGATTTGCACTGTATTCGGTTCAGGTTCTTTTTGGTCCGCACGGGCTTTCCTCTATATTTGGAACAAGTCAATATAGATACAATAATATGGCACAGAAAAAAGAAGGAACTAGCAGCTATTTACAAGAGCCTCGCAGTGTGCAATATAGCTCAGAGATCATGTTGTCTGTTGGAATTTCATTTTAGAACGGTTGGCCTTGTTCTTCAAACAGTTAGCCTAGAAGAAGATACACTTGTAAGGCACATACGTAAATACAAGTTCAATATGTGATCTGGTCAAATACATATACCCTGCCTGATACTTTGGATCAGACCAGTGTTTAACAAGGGCTGTCTAGTCTTCATCTGTAATATATTCCACTGGAGATGTTTGGGCAATTTCATTGTTAGCCTTGCCTTAAAAGTGAGTTTTTATAAGGTGATCCCGATACTTTCGCAGAGCAGACTGAAAAACATGAGTGCATGCTTGTTTAGTTGCATCATCTTTTGGATCCAACTTGAACCTCATCTATTGAAAAAAGAATGTGAGTCTTATTAGGAGGAAGCTAGAAAGTATGGGACAGAGCAAGCCAATATTACAAATTGCGTTGAATAACATTACTTACGGATAAATGGTCGAGGAAGGTGTTAAAATGGGTATCGTCTTTCTCATTCCTGTACTGGATCCACGTTGGGAGGATACGTGCATGATACCTAACGGCAACAGCTGCCTCTGATACTAACTTGGCTGACTCTGTAGCATCACGTGGCCTTTTTAAACCTGCCTCAAAATGGATCTCCATTCTTCCTCCTTTAGATTTTGTTAATCTGTCAAGCATTATCCCTGATGTCTATTTCCGCTTGTGCCGTGGTGCTAGCTCAACAACGAATATGGAAAGTGTTAGTGCACATCAAACTGTAAGGGTACATATAAAGGAGCATGCAACTGCAACTTGACTCGGTCAGGTACCGTCTTGGTGTTGATGCTCATGAGGTTCATCTGATCTTGCCAAGTCCTGTTGTGTCAGCAGTGCTTCGAAAGTAGTGTTAGGTGTGAAGGCAGCTTGGGAACTGGCCAGTTGCGGAGCAACCGAACGAGTAACTCGTTGAGATGCCGGTACAGTTGAAGCGGATGCTGCAGCCGGTGGAGCACGTGATACTGTGTTTGTAGATTTAGCCGGTGGACTTGGACCTTCTACTGCACTATAAGTACCAGCAGAATCTCGTGGGCAGATCCTTTTCCGTTGCACCCGACGAGTCACACCATTCCCTACTATATTCATTTCCTTGCTCTTTTTTGACTTTGCCATGGCAGGCCGTACCCACAACACAAAAGAATAAAATCACTCTTCAGAACTCATTGATGCATGATACAAACAAGCAATACTTTGATGTAAGACAACCGTATGGATGGAATATGTAAGAAAAACAGGACGACGTGACATATTCACAGCTACGATGTGTAAACTAAGTAGAAGGATTTTCAAGAAAATAGAAGTAGTGCAAGCTAGACACCATATGAAAGATGCAACCAATATCACTCTGCCAAGTTAAAAGTGTATTGTCATAAGTGGCATTTCGAAAAATTAGAAGCAGTACAACCTAGAAATCACTGCAAGATGCAACCACTATCAGACTGCATGTTAAAAGCGTCCAATCATGAGTGACTGATGCGGGATACAAAACAACAGTACTTTGATGTAAGAACATGGTATGATAGATAGATGCAGTGTATTCTAGACACAGACAGACATGTCATATGCACATGTATAATGAATAAACTCAGCAGGTGCAATTTAATCAAAATAGAAGAAATACAGGCTAGACAACATATGCAACATGAAACAAATTATCACACTGTCAACTTAGAGCAAGCACCTGTGATGGTGGACTATGGGAGATGAACTCATCATGTAGACTTGGGACTTCAACTGCATTAGCAGTAGCAGTGGCAAATCTAGAGAGTCTCTGTTTGCGTCGGTCCGGAGGACCACCAACATCCCCTAACTTACTCTTTTCCTTCCTCTTTTCTGATATTGCCTTATGAAGTCAAAACCACAAGAAGATGAATAAAATTAGCTCTGCATAACTGGTTGATGCATGATACAGACGAACACTACTTTGATGTAAGGCAAGCGCATGATAGGAGGGTGGAATATATACAAAAAAAGACAACATTGCATATTCACACGTACGATAGCAGGATGGAATATGTATGAAAAACAGTAAGTAGAAGGCATTTCAACAAAATTAGAAGAAATGAAATCTAGGCACCATATGAACATGCAACCAATATCACTCTATCAGGTAAAAAGTGTCTCGTCATAAGTGCCATTTCAAGAAATTAGAAGCAGTACAAGCTAGAAGACAATGCAAGATGCAACCTACATCACACTCCCAAGTTAAATGTGTCTTATGGGTAAGTGATTGTTGCAGGTATAAGTTGTAAGCTACGCAGATGCAATTCAATAAAATTAGAAGCAATACAAACTATAAATCATATGGAACACACAACCACATATAACAGTTCCAAGTTAGTGTTGGGGAACGTAGCATGCAATTTCAAAAAAATTCCTACGCTCACGCTAGATCTATCTAGGAGATGCATAGCAACGAGAGGGGGAGAGTGTGTCCACGTACCCCCGTAGACCGAAAGTGGAAGCGTTAGGTTAGCGTGGTTGATGTAGTCGAACGTCTTCATGATCCAACCGATCTAGTACCGAACGTACGGCACCTCCGAGTTCAGCACACGTTCATCTCGATGACGTCCCTCGAACTCTTGATCCAGCAGAGGGTCGAGGGAGAGTTTCGTCAGCACGACGGCGTGGTGAGGGTCATGCACGACGGCGTGGTGAGGGTCATGGTTTCGTCAGCCTTGCAAGGAAGGTGACTAATGAGTTAGTTGCAGGATGAGGTATTACGGAATGAGTAAAGAGACTTTCCGGTACACTACGACGCTATGACCGGAGGAGTAAACTGTGGGGGGGGGGGGGCACGACACACGGCTAAGAGAATAAATGTTGTGTTTTGGGGTGCCCCCTGCCCTCGTATATACAGGAGGAGAGGGAGGAGGCCGGCCCCTAGGGGCGCGCCAAGTGTGGGGAGTCCTACTAGGACTCCTAGTCCTAGTAGGATTCCCCTTTCCTTTTTCCGGAGTGGGAAAGGGGGAAAGGGAGAGGGAGTAGGAGAGGGAAGGGGGGCGCTGCGCCCTCCCCTAGTCCAATTCGGACTCCCATGGGGGGGCGACCCCTTGTGGGCTGTCCCCTCTCTTCTCCATGGACCATGAGGCCCATTACCTCTCCGGGGGGTTCCGGTAACCTCCCGGTACTCCGAAAAATGCCTGAAACGATCCGGAACTATTCCGGTGTCCGAATATCATCATCCAATATATTAATCTTTACCTCTCGACCATTTCGAGACTCCTCTTCATGTCCGTGATCTCATCTGGGACTCCGAACAACATTCAGTCACCAAATCACATAACTCATATAATACAAATCGTCATCGAACGTTAAGCGTGCGGACCCTATGGATTCGAGAACTATGTAGACATGACTGAAACTCCTCTCCGGTCAATAACCAATTGTGGAACCTGGATGCTCATATTGGCTCCCACATATTCTACGAAGATCTTTATCGGTCGAACCGTTATGACAACATACGTTATTCCCTTTGTCATCGGTATGTTACTTGCCCGAGATTCGATCGTCGGTATCTTCATACCTAGTTCAATCTCGTTACCGGAAAGTCTCTTTACTTGTTCCGTAATACATCATCCTTCAACTAACTCATTAGTCACATTCCTTGCAAGGCTTATTATGATGTGCATTACCGAGAGGGCCCAGAGATACCTCTCCGATACTCGGAGTGACAAATCCTAATCTCAATCTATGCCAACCTAACAAACACCTTCGGAGATACCTGTAGAGCATCTTTAGAATCACCCAGTTACGTTGTGACGTTTGATAGCACACAAGGTATTCCTCTGGTATCTGGGAGTTGCATAATCTCATAGTCAAAGGAATATGTATATGACATGAAGAAAGCAATAGCAATAAAACTTAACGATCATTATGCTAAGCTAACAGATGTGTCTTGTCCATCACATTATTCTCCTAATGATGTGATCCCTTTCATCAAATGACAACACATGTCTATGGTTAGGAAACTTAACCATCTTTGATTAATGAGCTAGTCTAGTAGAGGCTTACTAGGGACACTGTGTTTTGTCTATGTATCCACACATGTATCAAGTTTCTGGTTAATACAATTCTAGCATGAATAATAAACATTTATCATGATATAAGGAAATATAAATAACAACTTTATTATTTCCTCTAGGGCATATTTCCTTCAGTCTCCCACTTGCCCTAGAGTCAATAATCTAGTTCACATCGTCGTGTGATTTAACACCAATAGTTCACATCTTTATGTGATCAGTTCACATCGCCATGTGACTAACACCCGAAGGGTTTACTAGAGTCAATAATCTTGTTCACATCGCTATGTGATTAACACTCAAAGAGTACTAAGGTGTGATCATGTTTTGCTTGTGAGAGAAGTTTAGTCAACGGATCTGCCACATTCAAAGTCGTATGCATTTTGCCAATTTTCTATGTCTACAATGCTCTGCATGGAGCTACTCTAGCTAATTGCTCCCACTTTCAATTTGTATCCAGATTGAGACTTAGAGTCATCCGGATCGGTGTAAAAACTTGCATCGATGTAACTCTTTAAGACAAACTCTTTATCACCACCATAACTGAGAAATATTTCCTTAGTCCTCTTAGGTAACTAAGGATAACTTTGACCGCTGTCCAGTGATCCACTCCTAGATCACTATCGTACCCCTGGCCAAACTCATGGCAAGGTACACAATAGGTCTGGTACACAGCATAGCATACTTTATATAAACTATGGCTGAGGCATAGGGAATGACTTTCATTCTCTTTCTATTTTCTGCCGTGGTCGGGTTTTGAGTCTTACTCAACTTTACACCTTGCAATACAGGCAAGAACTCCTTCTTTTGACTGTTCCATTTTGAACTACTTCAAAATCTTGTCAAGGTGTGTACTCAATGAAAAATCTTATAAAGCGTCTTGATCTATCTCTATAGATCTTGATGCCCAATATGTAAGCAGCTTCACTGAGGTCTTTCTTTGAAAAACTCCTTTCAAACACTCATTTATGCTTTCCAGAAAATTCTACATCATTTCCGATCAACAATATGTCATTCACATATACTTATGAGAAAGGCTATAGTGCTCACACTCACTTTCTTATAAATATAGGTTTCACCGCAAGTCTGTATAAGAGCATCTCCAGCCGCGCCCACAACAAGGCCCCCAGGCGATTTTTCGGCCGGCGGCACCGAAAAATGGGCCCAGTCGCGCCCCTAAAGGCCCAATTTTCACCGGCTTGGGCCGAAATTGGCGCCGGCGGACCCAGGCCGAACCCGGCGCGCTGGGGGCGCCGGCCGAATCGTTTTTGGCGCAAAAATCGGTGGGCCCTCCTTGGCAGCGACTCGGCTCTTCTCGTCGCTTCGTCGTCCTCATCGTCTCGGTTCCCGCGGTGGAATCAATGCCAAAGCTGCCGCGCGCTGCCGCGCCGGTCAGCCTCCTCCATTGATGCCTCACGGGTGGCGCAGTGAAGACCGGATGACGTGCGTCCCACGCCCACCACGCATACACACGGCGGCCATGCGTACACACGGCGGCTCTGCCTATATAAGCCGCCCCCTCCCGCACCGGTGACGCACAGACTCTCCACCGCCGACACCCCCATTCCTCGACGCCCCCGTTCCTCCCTCTCTTCTCGCCATTTCCAGTTCACCCAATGGCCAGGCGCTTTCCAGGTGATGGCGCGGCGGCGAACGGCTTCTTCCGCCGCCACCATCACGAGGACGAAGCTCGGCTTCTTTATGAGGCCGAGTATCCGGCCCCGCCGGACATGCGGGTGCCCCCGGCATGGAGGATCAGCGCCGGCGGGGTCCCGGTGCCACCGCCGCCCACCGCGGCGGCGCGTCGTGCGGAGATTGCCTGTATCCGATCCTCTCTGCCGCAGGCGGCAATGGAAGGGCCGAGGTACATCCCCGACAGCCCGCTGTGGGAGCAGTACTTTCGTCGCCGCCACGCCGAGCAGCTCGAGGCCACCAACGGCGTCGTGCCCTCCGAAAGGCTCAACTCCGACGGCCGCCGCCGATGGTGGGGCGTGCCCGGCCGCACGCTGGAGGCCGTCCTCGAGTACATCGAGGGCGGTAACACGCCCAGGCTAGAGTACCCCGCTCCCCCCTCCTTCTCCCGCTGGCGGGGGAGCTCGTGGACGCCGAGACGCATGGACCCGGCGTCCTCCTCCTCGTCCGGCCGCTCCTCCGGCTCTCCCTCCTTCCTCCCCGTCAAGCCGGAGCCCCAGGACACGCCGATCAGCCAGCGCACCCGCAGCTCCGGCGTCCGCATCGCCGAGTCCTCCCCCACCTCTGCCCGGCTTGTCAGGCCGAAGATGGAGCCCGGCCTCCCCGCGGAGTACGAGGCCATAGTCCGGCACGGCTTCACCGACGAGGCCGCCCTAAAGTGGGCGCGGGACAACTACCTCCGCGACGAGATGGTCCACCAGCACCGAGCCCTGTAGGAGATAGCCGCCCGCTAGGGTGGGCGCGAGGACGGGAACGGCGTGGTGATCCTCGACAGCGACAAGGACGAGGATGCCCCCGGACCGTCCAACCCGCCACGCGTCCCTGGGGAGGGGAGCAGCAGGGACGGCGGCCGCGGAGGAGGCAACGACGACGACGATGACAGCGGCGGTGACTACACGCAGTTCTACAGGCTCCTCGGCATGTAGAGCTTCAAGGGCGGCGGGCGGTGAGGAACGGCGAGGGCGACGGCGGGTCTAGTAGTGTTTTTTTTCATCTTTTGTAAAATGTTTTTATATATGCATGAACTCCCCAAAGTTTGGTTGAATTTGCGCCTTGTTTGTGCTGGATTTTGTTTTTCAAAAAAACATGGGCGCGGCGACTGGGGAGCATCACGCCCCCGGCTCGCGGTTTAGCGCCGGTACGCCCCCAGGCGGTGATTTTAGCGCCTCCTGGGGGCCAACGGCTAGAGATGCTCTAAAACTATATGCTTTGATCAACTCACCAAAGGGTATATTCCAACTCCGAGATGCTTGCATCAGTCCATAGATGGATCGTTGGAGCTTGCACATTTTGTTAGCACCTTTAGGATTGAAAAAACCTTCTGGTTGCATCATATACAACTTTACTTTAATAAATCCACTAAGGAATGTAGTTTTCATATCCATTTGCCAGATTTCATAAAATGCGGCAATTGCGAACATGATTCAGACAGACTTAAGCATCGATACAAGTGAGAAAAACTCATCATAGTCAACACCTTGAACTTGTTGAAAAAACTTTTTGCGACAATTCGAGCTTTGTAGATAGTAACATTACCATCAACGTCCGTCTTCCTCTTGAAGATCCATTTATTCTCAATGGCTTGCTGATCATCGGGCAATTCCACCAAAGTCCACCCTTTGTTCTTATATATGGATCCTATCTCAGATTTCATGGCCTCAAGCCATTTTGTGAAATCTGGGCTCATCATCGCTTCCTCATAGTTCGTAGGTTCGTCATGGTCTAGTAACATGACTTCCAGAACGGGATTACCGTACCACTCTGGTGCCGAACGTGCTCTGGTTGACCTACGAAGTTCTGTAGTAACTTGATCCGAAGTTTCATGATCATTATCATTAGCTTCCTCACTAGTTGGTGTAGGCATCACGGGAACGGTTTTCTGTGATGAGCTACTTTCCAATTCGAGAGAAGGTACAATTACCTCATCAAGTTCTACTTTCCTCCCACTCACTTCTTTCGAGAGAAACTCCTTCTCTAGAAAGGATCCAAAACAAAGATCTTGCCTTCGGATCTGTGATAGAAGGTGTACCCAACAGTCTCTTTTGGGTATCCTATGAAGACGCACTTCTCCGATTTGGGTTCGATCTTATCAGGCTGATGCTTTTTCACATAAGCATCGCAACCCCAAACTTTAAGAAACGGCAGCTTAGGCTTCTTGCCAAACCACAGTTCATACGGTCTCGTCTCAACAGATTTAGACGGTGCCGTATTTAAAGTGAATGCAACTGTCTCTAATGCATAACCCCAAAACGATAGTGGTAAATTGGTAAGTGACATCATAGATAGCACCATATCTAATAAAGTACGGTTACGACGTTCGGACATACCATTACGCTGTGGTGTTCCAGGTGGCATGAGTTGTGAAACTATTCCACATTGTTTTAAATGAAGGCCAAACTCGTAACTCAAATATTCGCCTCTGCGATCAGATCGTAGAAACTTTATTTTCTTGTTACGATGATTCTCCACTTCACTATGAAATTCTTTGAACTTTTCAAATGTTTCAGACTTGTGTTTCATTAAGTAGATATACCCATATCTGCCCAAATCATCTGTGCAGCCTCAACACTCATTGGATCGCATAATCGGTATGTATTATTTCCAATAAGTCAGTAGCTCGCTCCATTGTTCCGGAGAACGGGGTTTTAGTCATCTTGCCCATGAGGCATGGTTCGCAAGTATCAAATGATTCATAATCAAGTGATTCCAAAAGTCCATCCGCATGGAGTTTCTTCATGCGCTTTACACAAATATGACATAAATGGCAGTGCCACAAGTATGTTGCACTATCATTATCAATTTTTGCATCTTTTTGCATCAATATTATGAATATGTGTATCACTATGATCGAGATTCAATAAACCACTTACATTGGGTGTATGACCATAGAAGGTTTTATTCATGTAAACAGAACAACAATTATTCTCTGACTTAAATGAATAACCGTATTGCAATAAACATGATCAAATCATATTCATGCTCAACGCAAACACCAAATAACATTTATTTAGGTTCAACACTAATCCCGAAAGTATAGGGAGTGTGCGATGATGATCATATCAATCTTGGAATCACTTCCAACACACATCGTCACCTCACCCTTAACTAGTCTCTATTCATTTTGCAACTCCTGTTTTGAGTTATTAATCTTAGCAACTAAACCGGTATCAAATACCCTGGGGTTACTATGAACACTAGTAAAGAACACTTCAATAACACATATATCAAATATACTTTTGTTCACTTTGCCATCCTTCTTACCTGCCAAGTATTTGGGGTAGTTCCGCTTCCAGTGACCATTCCCTTTGCAGTAGAAGCACTCAGTTTCAGGCTTAGGTCTAGCTTTGGGCTTCTTCATGGGAGTCACAACTTGCTTGCCATTCTTCTTGAAGTTCCCTTTCTTTTCCTTCGCCCTTTTACTTGAAACTAGTGGTCTTGTCAACCATCAACACTTGATGCTCTTTCTTGATTTCTACCTTCGCCGATTTCAGCATCTCGAAGAGCTCAGGAATCGTTTTCGCTATCCCTTGCATATTATAGTGCATCACTAAGTTCTAGTAACTTGATGATAGTGACTAGAGAACTCTGTCAATCACTATCTTATCTGGAAGATTAACTCCCACTTGATTCAAGCGATTGTAGTACCCAGACATTTTGAGCAAACGCTCACTAGTTGAGCTATTCTCCTCCATCTTGTAGGCAAAGTACTTGTCAAAGGTCTCATACCTCTTGACACGGGCATGAGTCTTGAAATACCAATTTCATCTCTTGGAACATCTCATATGCTCTGTGGCGTTCAAAACGTCTTTGAAGCCCCGATTCTAAGCCGTAAAGCATGGTGAACTAAACTATCAAGTAGTCATCATATCAAGCTTGCCAAATGTTCATAACATCTGCATCTGCTCCTGCATTAGGTCTGTCACCTAGCGGTGCATCAAGGACATAATTCTTCTTTGCAGCAATGAGGATAATCCTCAGATCATGGACCAAGTCCGCAATATTGCTACTATCATCTTTCAACTTATTTTTCTCTAGGAACATATCAAAAAATAAATGGGGAACTACATCGCGAGCTATTGATCTACAACATAATTTGCAAATACTATCAGGACTAAGTTCATGATAAATTAAAGTTCAATTAATCAAATTACTTAAGAACTCCCACTTAGATAGACATCCCTCGAGTCATCTAAAGATCATGTGATCCAAATCAACTAAACCATGTCCGATCATCACGTGAGATGGAGTAGTATTCAAGGGTGAACATCTCTATATTGATCATATCTACTATATGATTCCGTTCGACCTTTCGGTCTCCAGTGTTCCGAGGCCATGTCTGTACATGCCAGACTCGTCAAGTTTAACCCGAGTATTCCGCATGTGTAGAACTGTCTTGCACCCGTTGTATGTGAACATAGAGCTTATAACACCCGATCATGACGTCGTGTCTCGGCACGACGAACTGTCGCAACGGTGCATACTCAGGGAGAACACTTATACCTTGAAAATTTAGTAAGGGATCATCTTATAATGCTACTGCTGTACTAAGCAAAATAAGATGCATAAAAGATAAACATCACATGCAATCAAAATACGTGACATGATATGGCCATCATCATGTTGTGCCTTTGATCTCCATCTCCAAAGCACCGTCATGATCTCCATCGTCACCGGCTTGACACCTTGATCTCCATCGTAGCATCATTGTCATCTCGCCAACCATTTCTTCTACAACTATCGCTACCGCATAGAGATAAAGTAAAGAAATTACATGGCGATTGCATTTCATACAATAAAGCGACAACCATAAGGCTCCTGCTAGTTGCCGATAACTTTTACAAAACATGATCATCTCATACAATAACTTATATCACATCATGTCTTGACCATATCACATCACAACATGCCTTGCAAAAACAAGTTAGACGTCCTCTTCTTTGTTGTTGCAAGTTTTACGTGGCTGCTACGGGCTTCTAGCAAGAACCGTTCTTACCGACGCATCAAAACCACAACGATTTTTCATCAAGTGTGTTGTTTTAACCTTCAACAAGGACCGGCCGTAGTCAAATTCGATTCAACTAAAGTTGGAGAAACAGACACCCGCCAGCTGAGGGAGTCCTGGACTAAGGGGTCCTCGGGCATCCGGCCTGTTAGCCATGGGCCGGACTGATGGGTTGCCAAGATACGAAGACCGAAGACTGCACCCGTGTCCGGATGGGACTCTCCTTGGCGTGGAATGCAAGCTTGGCGATCAAATATGTAGATTCCTTTCTTTGTAACCGACCTTGTGTAACCCTAGATCCTCCCGGTGTCTATATAAACCGGAGGACTTAGTCCGGAGGGGAGAGACTCATTACCATAGTCATACAGGCTAGACTTCTAGGGTTTAGTCATTACGATCTCGTGGTAGATCAACTCTTTTAATACTCATATTCATCAAGATCAATCAAGCAGGAAGTAGGGTATTACCTCCATAGAGAGGGCCCGAACCTGGGTAAACATTGTGTCCCCCGTCTCCTGTTACCATCATCCTTAGACGCACAGTTCGGGACCCCCTACCCGAGATCCGCTGGTTTTGACACCGACATTGGTGCTTTCATTGAGAGTTCCACTGTGTCGTCCCCAAAAGGTTCGATGGACCCTTCAATCATTAGCGACGATGCTGTCCAAGGAGAGACCTTCCTCCCCGGATAGATCTTCGTGTTCGGCGGCTTCGCACTGCGGGCCAACTCACTTGGCCATCTGGAGCAGACCGATAGCTACGCCCCTGGCCACCAGGTCAGATTTGGGAGCTTGAACTACGTTGCGGACATCCGTGAAGATTTGATCTTCGCCGGATTTGAGACCGCGGCAACCGCTCCTGGTCACCTCGATGAACATGACCTAAATCTGTCATTGGATCGCACCCAGGGAATAGCTCCTGTAACCGCTTTGGCCTTAGATCTGGAGCAGACTGCGCCACCCAAGGACGGGAAGCTCAACCCCGCCACGGAGGCCACAGATTCCCCGGCGTTGGAGCCGCACAAAGACTTCACCTCACACGATATCTGTGCCACCAGAACTCCGGACTCGTCTCTGGTTATAAGTCCGAACCATGTGAGGCCGCGGACGCCGAACTTGATCGCTTATCGATCTTCGAATTCAGCGCCGCATACATCTTCCAACACTCGCCCTTGGGCGATGTGCTAAACTCATTAAAGAACCTGTCCTTGGCGGGGGACTCACAGCCGAACTATGTCCGGTTTGAACTAGGGGCTGATGATGGGGAATTTTGCTTCCCACCCGCTACCCACTTCATAGCCACTGTCGAGGACTCAACCAACATACTTCATTACGGCTCCGAAGACATCGACGGTACGGACAACGATGTTGATGAGGAGCAGGACCAAAACCCGCCATACACTGGACGCTGGACGACCACTTCTTCTTACAATGTGTACATGGTGGATACACCCAAAGCAACCAACGATGATGACAAAGCAAATCCGGTTGAGAATAAACCTCCCGAGACACAGCACAAACGTCGGCGTCCTCGGCGCTGCTCTAAGCCACGTCGTTCCAAAGACAGCAATACTGGCACCGGAGAAGACAATACTCCGGACGATGCCGGAGACAATGAAGACCCTATTGGGACAATCTCCGAACAGGATGAACGGGAAGGCGGGCACGTTAGCCCCGATGAACAGGCCATACATGAAGACTCGGAGGATAGTAATTATCTTCCGCTCTCCGAGGATGAGGAGAGCCTCGGCAACGAGCATTTCATCGTGCCTGAGGAACCTCTTGAATAGGAGCGCTTTAAACGCCGGCTAATAGCCACTGCAAGGAGCCTGAAAAAGAAGCAGCAGCAGCTTCAAGCTAACCAAGACCTGCTCAATGATAGATGGACCGAAGTCCTGGCTACCGAGGAATACGGCCTTAGTGGCCCAGCCAAAAATTACCCGAAGCGCAAATTGCTGCCTCAGTTCAATGACGAGGCGCTGGAGCCCGTACCACCATCGCGCAACGCGGCTGACAAGCCGCCACGCGGTCGGGATAACGCGACAACTCAAGCCGAACACCAGACCACCCCACCTCGCCGTAAAGGAAGGGATAAAACAGCTCGGGGTTACACATACGACCTTCGACAAAACCTGGACAGTAGAGCAGGACATACAAGACCGATCTACGGATCGTGAGGACGTGCCTCGATACGTGACGACGGCTACCTATTCGGACGTGACAAACCTAGCCACGACCGGGCCGAAAACCGCAAACGGACTCCATCGAAGGTACGTCGCAGTGTGGCCCAATACAGAGATGTCGCACACCCTCTTTGCTTCATAAACGAAGTAATGGAGCACGAATTCCCAGATGGGTTTAAACCCATGAATATCGAATCATACGACGGAACAACTGATTCCGCGGTATGGATCGAGGACTTCCTCCTCCATATCCACATGGCCCGTGGCGATGACCTCCATGACATCAAATAGCTTCCACTAAAACTCAAAGGACCAGCTCGATACTAGTTAAACAGTGTGCCGAAAAATTCTATTGGCAGCTGGGAGGACTTGGAAGACGCCTTCCGCGACAACTTCCAAGGAACATATGTCCGGCCACCAGATGTCGATGACTTAAGTCACACTGTCCAGCAGCCCGGAGAGTCAGCCAGGAAGCTCTGGACTAGGTTCTTAGTTAAAAGTAACCAAACCGTCGATTGTCCGGACGCGGAAGCCCTAGCGGCCTTCAAACACAGCGTCCGAGACGAGTGGCTCGCCCGCCACCTCGGTCAAGAAAAACCAAAATCCATGGCAGCCCTTACCGCTCTGATGACCTGCTTTTGCGCGGGAGAAGACAGCTGGCTCGCTCGTAAAAGCAACTACACTAGCGATCCGGGCACTTCCGAGGTCCGAGACGGCAATGGCAAGCCACGACGCAGCGAGCACAAGCGCCGCAATGATAATGAAAGAACACGCAATACAGCGGTCAACGCCGGATTCAGCGGTCCCAAACCCGGTCAACGGAAAAAGCCATTTACGGCGAATAGAGACGGACCATCCAATTTAGACAGGATATTGGATCGACCCTGCCAGATTCACGGCCACCCCGACAAACCAGCTAATCATACCAACAGAAACTGTTGGGTCTTCAAGCAGGCCGGCAAGCTTAACGCCGAACACAAGGGGAGGAGGCCTCCCGGTGATAGCAATGACGAAGAGACTCACCAACCAAACACCGGGGGTCAGAAGCAATTTCCCCCCGGAGTAAAAACAGTGAACATGGTATACGCGACACACACTTCTACAAGGGAGCAGGATCAACCAATTCAGGAGCAGAGATAGCGGTTCGGCTTCCGCCGTCCACCTCATGTACCTGCGAACTTTGTATCGCGCATACATAACTATGCACTTAAGATACCCTGGGCATCGGTGGAAGCACAATACGGACAAGTCTGCAAACATTTCTGTAAACCTTTTTCTCTCAATCACTCTTTCTTTATCTTTTAACAGGTGACGCAAAGGCCAAATATCTAACTTACTCTATCGGAGTTTGGATCCGTACACTCACCTAGGGGGCCACTTCCGTCAAGGAATCCCCTCGCCAAGGACAGGCGGCGCAGACGTGCGACAGGAGGTCCAAAATAACTTTTTGTAGACCGCACTCTTTATTTCGAGCCTGTAATATGCCTTTTTCCTCGGCCTTCGACCCCGGGCATGTCAAATAGCCGGGGTTGTGGTCTTTTTATCTATAAAGTAACCATTGGCATATCACTTAGGTCCCAGTAAACATAATCCGCATTCAGTATTCGTTTCTTTTTCAAAAAATGAATTTGGCTCCTATGGTTGTTTCACACACATACCTCCGCATAACTTGCGAGGGGCTCGGTATGGGAATAAATGAGTTGCCGACAAAAGTCTGAACAACTTTATAGCGTACTCCGGCATCGCGAGTTTGTCCTTATATGCATCAGCTCCGAATCATGTCTTGGGTTAATAGTTGGGTTGCCCGGCTCCTGTGCTTGCTACCTTACGTTCCGCTCTATCGTCTAGGGTAGTAAAGGGAGAACTACTGCGATTGTGCTTCCGGTTCATCTGGTCAAGCACCTCAGTAGAGAAAGACGGAAACTGACTGTCATGGTGCTGCGAGAGCTGGTCAACCACTCGATGACTTATCGGAATCTTTCGCGATTCCCTCCGTATTACACGAAGGACCTTTTTCTTCAGGTCATATATGTAACGCACCATATTGGAATAAGCCGTACACATACCAGGGGCTATATCGTAGTCCCCCCTATAAAACTCCTATGGCTAAGTGAAAGTGTTAACGCCTTATAGTCCGATTGCCTCGTTCACCGCATTGACACCTCCTTCACGGACCAAGACGTTGGGTCAAGAGTGATCAGATGCTTTTCCGAACACCCCCGTATTTCCTACGAGGGGGCTGAAGCCGACGACTGGAAAACTTTCAGATCATATACAAACGGCCGCACAGGAGGAACAAAAGCCTTTAGGCAAAACTAAAATATAGACTGATTATAAAAAATTGTCTTTTACAATTCGCATACACTTCACTCGAATACTATGCCTTTCGAACATTGACCCTCTATCAAGCGGGCAGCCTCTAAGACATCCTCAAAATAATGCTCTGGTGCATGATGGTCCTTGCCCTTGGGTGGACCCTTCGCTACAACATCGATGGCCTTCATCTTCCCCCAGTATGTCTTGACACGGGCAAAGGCCATCTGTGCACCTTCAATGCACGCCGACCGCTTAACGGCGTTAATACGTGGCACCGCATCAGCAAGCCGCTGCACGAAGCCAAAGTAGCTATTCGGAGAATAGGCCCAGTCGGCCACAGCTGGATTATGACGTTCTTCATGGCAGCGACGGATATCCTATGAAGCTCGGCCCATTGGGACGTCTGTTCATTCAGCAACAGAGGGCGTTTTAACACACCAAACTATGACCAGAAAAGCTTCTCCGTTGCATATCCCTCTTGCGCTTGGTAAAACTATGCTGTATCGGAAGAGCTCTTCGGCAAGTCCAAAAACACGTCTGGAGAGCTCCACACTTGGTTAAGCTGAGCATAATTCGGATCGCCGAACTGAGTGTGTAATAAAAATGGCTTACCAGCCGCAATCTCCCCAGCTTGCCGGATGTCCTCACAGGCCGCTCTAGATTTGGACCGCGCTTCTTTCGCCTCTCGCAAGGCCTTGTCAAGATCAACCATTTTTGCTTTATTCTCCTTCTTGAGGAATTCACAGTGGATCACAGCATTTTTTAGTTCGAGCGCCATCGTGGATATTTTCTCCTCGTGTTGGCGCCGAGCAGCCTGTTCGGCCTTAAACTCGGCCGATGCCTTTTCGGCAGGCGCATTATTAAACCGGGCCTGCTCCTTGGCCCGGGCTAGCTCTGCCCGAAGAAACTCAACTGCGGCGGCACCATCTGCAGTCATGCGTATCCCAGTATACAATTTTCAGCGTCATATTACAAACACGTATGTATAATGATCGCTCCAAATACATACCTTGCGACTCGTCAAGACGCCTATTGATCAACGCAATATCATCCCCTGCTACATCAAGCTTCCGTTGCAGCTCGGCAACTTTTGTAGTCCGGGCAGGCGTCAGGGGAGAAACAGCCTGTGTTCCAATTAACCAGATTATTCCCTGAGCATATCGTTTTGATCCTCTGATCGCCTCCCATGGGAAGCCAACCCGAGTCTCAGGGGCTACTATCTATACACAGGTGCATTTTGCGAATAAAATACAGTTGAAAATATTACATCACAAACCTCGAAGCCTCTCAGCAGGCTCACGAAGGCTTCATTCAATCCGCTCTTCACGGACAGAATCTTCTCAACCACCGTACCCATCAAGGTATGCTGTTCCTCTGAGACGGATGATTGCTGCAGCATACCCCTCAACATATCCGGCGCTGCCGGATCTTCGGAAGCCGCTGTAGGAGCACGGCCTTCCTTTGAAGGAATCCGTTTACTCGTCTCCAGAATCATCTCCGGCTATAAATCGGATAGTCTGGGGCCTTCATTGTCGGCCCCCAAACCCCGGGCGATCGGGGGACCACCTTCGGGTAATGTCTTCTTCATTTCCCACGCTGCTTGTTGATCGGGAGAAACCCTCCGGGACGACACTTCAAAATCGTCGGCCTTATTGGGAGAGGAGGCCAGGGGAGGCGTCTCGCTTTCCATCATCTCGGGGAGAAGATCTCCCGAGGAAGAGGATTGTTGAGGAAAACTGTGCGCCGAACTGCGAAGATATATATATATATATATGTATATATATATATATATATGTATATATATTACATGTTACTTCGGTAACAGGAAAGGAACGGGATGTGCTTAAAGCCCCCTGGTTCACTTACGATTTGGTCGAAGGCTTGTCCTCACGGCAGAGCTGTGCGACGGTGTCGCCTTCCTATCCCGAGCCACCCGACGATGGCATTCTGCCCCTCTTGGAGCCTTTTCCTCCCAACCTTCGGAGGCGGCCCTTTTCTTGCTATGGGGAAAAGGGATGTTTGCTTCTCCTTCACCTTTGTCTTCGGGTAAGGAAACTTCGATTTCTCCAGACTTGGTGTCTAATTTACATTCGGAATAAAGACCACCTCTGGGCTTCCCGCTCTCCGCCTTGCCCTCCTTCACAGGCACCTGGTACAGTGCCGGGGCCAGCATCCTTATTAGCACGGGGTCCGCTGAGTCTTCGGGAAGGGGGCCGGACACCTAATTCGTTCCGCTTTCTTTATCTAGCCCTGGAAAAAGACGGTTCACTCAGTATCTTATCACAGGATGCCTAACTAAAAGGTGCTCAGAGGTCGAGTTCTTACCGCGGTATCCGAATGGTTGCAGTCAAGGCCGATGTCTTCGGTGGTATCCGGCCACTGTTTTTGTGTCTCGAAAAATAATTTCCACATTCCTTTGTGCGTAGTGCCGAAGAAGTGCTGAAGAGTCCGTGGCCCTTCTGGATTAAACTCCCACATACGGAGAGGCCGTCTCTGGCACGGCAGGGTCCGACGAACCAGCATTACCTGAATAACATTGATAAGATCGATGTCCCTCTCAAGGAGGCTCCGGACGCGGCTTTGCAGAGTCTGCACCTCATCAACTGATCCCCAGTCCAATCCCTTATTAATCCATGATGCGAGCTGAATCGGAGGGCTGGATCGAAAGACAGGCATAGCCGCCCACTTGGAACCACGGGGCTCGGGGATATAGAACCACTCCCGCTGCCATAAGTCGGAAGATTGTTTGAAGGATCCTTTTAGCCAAAGAGCACTATTAAGCTTGCTCACTATGGCACCACCGCACTCCGCCTGCTTCCCCTCTATCACCTGCGGCTTCACATTGAAGGTCTTGAGCCACAAGCCGAAGTGTGGAGGGATCCGAAGGAAGGCCTCACACGTGACGATGAACGTCGAGATGAGAAGAACAGAGTTCGGGGGCAGATCATGAAGATCCAGCCCATAATAGAACATGAGCCCACGGACAAAAGGATTAAGGGAGAATCCTAACCCTCGGAGGAAGTGGGAGACAAACACGACCCTCTCGCCGGATCTGGGGTAGGGATAGCTTGCCCTTTAGCAGGGAGCCAATGGAGGATTTCTGCGGTCAGATATCTTGCCGCCCTAAGCTTTGCGATATCCTCCTCTGTAACAGAAGAAGCCACCCACCAGCCTTGATGGCTGGATCCGGACATGACTAAGGCTTGTGGCGATCGAAACTTGGGTGTTAGAACTCGAGGTAGCGAAGGCTGAGGAAGAAGCGAGCGTGGAAGAGAAAGGCGGGTCTGCACCCCTTTATAAAGGCTGTGAGTATCGAACGCCTCCTCCTGTGCCTTAAAACTTTCCTATTCCCAAGGAGTTGTACCCAAGAGACGGTTGGGTTACCCACATTTGTGTTCATAAGAATCCCTTAATAAGGGGACACGATCTCGGCTTGGATAAGACGTGTCTATAAAGCCGCGCCTCAAAACATGGGGCGGCAGGCCAACAAACGGTTCAAAATAAAGACCAGGTGGTGACGTGGCGTCACGCTATGAACAGTTGCCAGTGGATTGGACTTATAAATTATTATGCCCTCCGTGGAAATATACGAAACTCATATTGCAGAGCCGGACACGTTCGTGATGTCCGAAGACCATTGTGGAGTATTCAAATAGGGGAACCCGCCTTGCAATGCCGAAGACAAAACTGCGCGCTGGACTCCTCGTCATTGAAGCCAGGTTCAGGGGCTACTGAGGGAGTCCTGGACTAAGGGATCCTCGGGCGTCCGGCCTGTTAGCCATGGGCCGGACTGATGGGCTGCGAAGATACGAAGACCGAAGACTGCACCCGTGTCCGGATGGGACTCTCCTTGGCATGGAAGGCAAGCTTGGCGATCAAATATGTAGATTCCTTTCTTTGTAACCGACCTTGTGTAACCCTAGATCCTCCCGGTGTCTATATAAACCGGAGGACTTAGTCCGGAGGGGAGAGACTAATTACCATAGTCATACGGGCTAGACTTCTAGGGTTTAGCCATTACGATCTCATGGTGGATCAACTCTTGTAATACTCATATTCATCAAGATCAATCAAGCAGGAAGTAGGGTATTACTTCCATAGAGAGGGCCCGAACCTGGGTAAACATTGTGTCCCCCGTCTCCTGTTATCATCATCCTTAGACGCACAGTTCGGGACCCCCTACCCGAGATCCGCCGGTTTTGACACCGACACCAGCCACCTTTATGCAAAACAAGTTGCATGTCTGTCGGTGGAACCGGTCTCATGAAAGTGGTGATGTAAGGTTGGTCCGAGCCGCTTCATCCAACAATACCGCCGAATAAAAATAAGACGTTGGTGGTAAGCAGTATGACTATTATTGCCCACAACTCTTTGTGTTCTACTCGTGCATATCATCTACACATAGACCTGGCTCGGATGCCACTGTTGGGGAACGTAGCATGCAATTTCAAAAAAATTCCTACGCTCACGCAAGATCTATCTAGGAGATGCATAGCAACGAGAGGGGGAGAGTCTGTCCACGTACCCTCGTAGACCGAAAGCGGAAGCGTTAGGTTAACACGGTTGATGTAGTCGAACGTCTTCACGAACCAACCGATCTAGTACCGAATGCACGGCACCTCCGAGTTCAGCACACATTCAGCTCGATGATGTCCCTCGAACTCTTGATCCAGCAGAGGTTCGAGGGAGAGTTTCGTCAGCATGACGGCGTGGTAACGGTGATGGTGATGTGATCCGCGCAGGGCTTCGCCTAAGCACTACGACGCTATGAGCGGAGGAGTAAACTGTGGAGGGGGCACGGCACACGGCTAAGAGAATAACTGTTTTGTTTTGGGGTGCCCCCTGCCCCCGTATATAAAGGAGGAGAGGGAGGAGGCCGGCCCCTAGGGGCGTGCCAAGTGTGGGGAGTCCTACTAGGACTCCTAGTCCTAGTAGGATTCCCCTTTCCCTTTTCCGGAGTGGGAAAGGGGGAAAGGGAGAGGAGTAGGAGAGGGAAAGGGGGGCGCCTCCCCCTCCCCTAGTCCAATTCGGACTCCCATGGGGGGGGGGTGCGGCCACCCCTTGTGGGCTGTCCCCTCTCTTCTCCATGGCCCATGAGGCCCATTACCTCTCCCGGGGGGTACCGGTAACCTTCCGGTACTCCGAAAAATACCAGAAACGATCCGGAACTATTCCGGTGTCCGAATATCATCATCCAATATATCAATCTTTACCTCTCCACCATTTCGAGACTCCTCGTCATGTACGTGATCTCATCCGGGATTCCGAACAACATTCGGTCACCAAATCACATAACTAATATAATACAAATCATCATCGAACGTTAAGCGTGCGGACCCTACGGGTTCGGGAACTATATAGACATGACCGAGACTCCTCTCCGGTTAATAACCAATAGCGGAACCTGGATGCTCATATTGGCTCCCACAAATTCTACGAAGATCTTTGTCGGTCGAACCGTTATGACAACGTATGTTATTCCCTTTGTCATCGGTATGTTACTTGCCCGAGATTCGATCGTCGGTATCTTCATACCTAGTTCAATCTCGTTACCGGAAAGTCTCTTTACTCATTCCGTAATACATCATCCTGCAACTAACTCATTAGTCACATTGCTTGCAAGGCTTATTATGATGTGCATTACCGAGAGGGCCCAGAGATACCTGTCCGATACTCGGAGTGACAAATCCTAATCCTGATCTATGCCAATCTAACAAACACGTTCGGAGATACCTCTAGAGCATCTTTATAATCACCCAGTTATGTTGTGACGTTTGATAGCACACAAGGTATTCCTCCGGTATCCGGGAGTTGCATAATCTCATAGTCAAAGGAATATGTATATGACATGAAGAAAGCAATAGCAATAAAACTTAACGATCATTATGCTAAGCTAACGGATGGGTCTTGTCCATCACATCATTCTCCTAATGATGTGATCCCGTTCATCGAATGAGAACACATGTCTATGGTTGGGAAACTTAACCATCTTTGATTAACGAGCTAGTCTAGTAGAGGCTTACTAGGGACACTGTGTTTTGTCTATGTATCCACACATGTATCAAGTTTCCGGTTAATATAAAACTTAACCAGATTTCCTTCAGTTAGAGCAAGTACCTGTGATGGTGGAGTAGGGGAGATATGCTCATCATCTACACAACTATGTTGACTGTCCAGCCTTTGTGTTGTCTTGCGAATCTTGTTGGGAGGATGGCGGAGTTGAATCTGTAGAGACCCTCTGTTTGAGTTGCTCCAAAGGACCACCATCATCCACTGCCTTACTAATTTCCTTCAGCTGTATTGATTTTGCATTGTGAAGTCAAACCGATAAGAAAAAGGAATAAAATTCGCTCTTCAGAACTCATTCATGCATGATACTGACGAACACTACTAGGATGAAAGGCAAACACATGATACGAGGATGGAATATGTACAAAAAACAGGACGGCGTGACATATTCACACCTATGATGTGGTAACTAAGCAGAAGGCATTTCAACAAATTAGAAGCACTGCAAGCTAGACACCATATGAAAGATGCAACCAATATCACTCTGCCAAGTTCAAACTGTCTGGCGCTTGAACAAATTATAAGTAGTACATGCTAGAAATCATATGCAAGACGCAACCAATATCACAGTGGCGACTTAAAGGTGCCTCATCATAAGTGACTTATGCGAGATATGCAAGAACAATAGTCTTATGTAAGAACATGGTGTGATCAGATATAGTATGTTCTAGAAACAGGAACACGTGTCGTATTCACAGGCATGATGTGTAAAGTAAGCAGATGCAATTCAACAAAGTTAGAAGAAATACAAGCTAGACATCATACGCAACATGCAACCACATATAATGGTGCCAAGTTAGAGCAAACACATGTGATGGTGGAGTAGGGGAGATGTGCTCATCATCTACACAACTACGTTGACTGTCTAGCCTTGCGTTGTCTTGTGAATCTTGTTGGGAGGATGGCGGAGTAGAATCTGTAGAGACCCTTCGTTTCAGTTGCTCGGAAGGACCACCATCATCCAATGCCTTACCAATTTCCTTTCGCTTTATTGATTTTGCATTGTGAGGTCAAACCAACAAGAAACAGGAATAAAATTTGCTCTTCAGAACTCATTCATGCATGATACTGATGAACACTACTCTGATGAAAGGCAAAGTCATGATACGACGATGGAATATGTATGAAAAATTGGACGGCTTGACATATTCACACCTATGATGTGGTAACTAAGCAGAAGGCACGTCAACAAATTAGAAGCACTGCAAGCTAGACACCATATGGAAGGTGCAATCAATATCACTCTGCCAAGTTAAAATTATCTCGTCATAGGCGTCGTTCATCAAATTAGAAGCACTACATGCTAGAAATCATATTCAAGACGCAAACCAATATCACACTGCCAACTTAAAGGTGTCCCATCATAAGTGACTGATGCAGGATACACAAGAAGAGTAGTTTCATGTAAGAACATGGTGTGATAGACAGATATAGTATGTACCAAAAACAAGAAGGCATGTCATATTCACACGTATCATGTGTAAGCTAAGCAGATGCAGTTTACACTAATTAGAAGCAATACAAGCTAGACACCATATGCAACATGCAACCAGATATCACATTGCCAAGTTAGAGCAAGCACCTGGGATGGTGGAGTAGGGGAGCGGAGACTTGGAACTTGTAATGCACTAGCAGTACGAGGAGAATCCATACAGATGCTTCGTTTACGTTGCTGCAGAGGACCACCATCACCGCCTTTCTTACTCTTTTTCTTCCTCTTTTTTGATTTTGCCTTGTCAAGTCAAACCCGCAAGAAAAAGGATTAAACTTTGCTCTTCAGAACTCATTAATGCATGATACTGACGAACACTACTTTCATGTAAGGCAGCCGCATGATAGGAGGATGGAATATGTATGAAAAACAGGACGACATGACATATTGACATGTATGATGTCTAAAGTGTAAACTAAGCACAAGGTGTTTGAACTAGTTAGAAGCCATGGAAGCTAGAAACCATATGAAGGTGAAACCAATATCACTCTGCCAAATTAAAAGGGTGGCCTCATAAATGTATTTGACCAAATTGGAAGCAATACATGGCAACAGGGCTAGAAATAATATGCAATATGCAACGAATAAAGGTGTCTTATCGTAAGTGATTGATGCAGGATATAGAAGAGAGGTAGTTTCATGTAAGAACATGGTTAATAGATAGATGTAGTATGTACCAAAAATAGGAAGGCATGTCATATTCACATGTCACTACAAAAAAAGACACATCCGTGACATTTTGGGCCGAACGAATTTTTTTCCTGTCATACATATGACACTTCTATGACGATAATTGTGACAAAACCCGGTATCATCATAGATGTGGTGGGCTCCTACTTCTATGACAAAAAATCATGACAGAAAATGGGCTTTTCATCCTGGGCGGGCCGGAGACGCAGCTGCATGACATTCATTGGGCCGTCCATGACGGAAAAAACCGTGGTAGAAGCGAGGGGGAGGAAAATTTTGGGGAGTTCCCGGTTACGGTGGGAGGTCGGGGGCCAAGCGATGCGCGTTTCTCTCGTACACGTACGCGCGTGTGTGCGAGGCGTTGGCTCTAACTGAACCGGAGCGAGGCGTTGGGCTCTAACTGAACCCAAGCAATTGCACTGCAGGCTACACGTTACTGAACCCGAGCGATCGATCGATGGCTGTTAACTGAACCCGATCGAGCGATTCCTTCGCTACTGCTGCTAACTGAAG
>NC_057811.1:339393023-339408096 GCF_018294505.1 Triticum aestivum | reverse complement strand
TGCCCGTGGAGGGGTGGTTGAACAGGACCCCGTGGTGTGGAGGGCTGGATGAACAGTAGATGGTGGAGGGGTGCCCGTGGAGGGGTGGTTGAACAGTAGCCGGTGGAGTAGCCCACGGTGGAGGCTGGATGAACAAGAGCCCGTGGAGGCTGGAGGACGTCGACGGTTGCCCATGGAGGCTGGAGGAGGTCGACGGTGGAGATGAACAGTATCCCGTGGAGTCCCGTTTTGCGGTATGCCACACCCCTCCCGATCAACAGGACCCCCGTTTCGACCGTAGCGCTCCAACACAAGTCCGTTTCCTCCATTTTGCGGTACGCCACACCCCTCCCGATCAACAGGACCCCCGTTTTGACCGTAGGAGGTCCGTTTCCTTCGTTTTGTGGTACGCCAGACCCCTCCCGATGAACAGGATCCCGTTTCGAATGTGGTCGGTCGAACACAAGGCCGTTTCCTTCGTTTTGCGGTACGCCAGGCCTCGTTTCCATCGCCTGTTCCGTCCAAGCCCTCCCGATGAACACGACCACGCATTCCGTTCCGACCCAGCCGGTTGGCTCCCACGCGTTCCGTTGCCTCCCGATGAACACGACGCATTCCGTTGCCTCCCCATGAACACGACGACGACGCTGTTTCTCCGTTCCGACCCAGCCATGTACACGAGCCCTGGCCGTACGTATGCGCGAGTAGGCGTTCGAGACCCTGCCCGTATGTACGTACGTGGCCATATTTTCTTTCTTGCACCCTGGCCGCTGTACGTACGTGTACATGCTACGTGCGCGCCTCTACTACGACACGTACGCGCCTCTACTACGACACGTGTGCGCCTCTACATCGACCAGTATATATGTACGTACACGTTCGCGACCAGAATTACAACGCTACGTACGCTTCGACCAGGTGGGTCCCGACTGTCAGGCACTTCCTTGCCTGCGAAGATGTAGCTGGTGGGTCCCAGCAGTCAGGGGGGCGAATCGTTTTGGTTTTTTGCCCGGATGCACTTCCTTGCGTGCGAAGGTGTAGCTGCTGGGTCCCAGCAGTCAGGGGGGAATCGTTTTGTTTTTTTGCCCGGATGCACTTCCTTGCGTGCGAAGATGTAGCTGGTGGGTCCCAGCAGTCAGGGGGGTGAATCGTTTTTCTCGGACGCACTTCCTTGCGTGCGAAGATGTAGCTGGTGGGTCCCAGCAGTCAGGGGGGCGAATCGTTTTTTTTCGGACGCACTTCCTTGCGTGCGAAGATGTAGCTGGTGGGTCCCAGCAGTCAGGGGGAAGCGTTTTTTCACGAAATACGGTGGCCCGTCCGGTGGGTCCCTGCTGTCAGGTGGAGGAATAATTATTTTGCGCGTAATAAGGAGGCACTTCCTTGCTGCGGCCGTGGACCAGCTATCAGCCTCTCCACGTACAGTCCACGTCCGATGGAAGCCATTCCTTGACCACGTTGACCACGCCGCACCGAGAGCACCAGGGCGGTGGACGACGGCGAGGCCTAGGAAGGGGACGACGCGGAGCTGGGGAAGACGCGGCAGTGGATGCTCACGCGTAGAGGAGTATGAGGGTTTACTCGTTCGGCTGCGGTGTGAGGCTGCCGTCGCCGCAGAATAACAGGGGGTGTGGGTGCATAGAGGGATGGCCTGGCCAGCGGTGGGAGTAGTAGGGGGCGGTGAGGCCTCCGCGGCATCACAGCCGGCCACGGGCGGCAGGGGCAGGCGACACGACCGGCGCTGCTTTGGGCGGCTGGAGCAAGAAGACCAGAGGTTGAAGAAGCACTACGGCCATTGGATGGACATCGTACGGTCACTGGAGCTAGAATCGTTCATATATTGACTAAAGTTGACAAAGGCCTCCGTCCCAGTCAACTTAGTAGGCCCACAAGTCAGCCTCCCACCAAGGTGGGTCCCAGCTAGCAGGGGGGTATTCATTTTTTTGTGCGTAATAAGGAGGCCCTTTGGGTGGGTCCGAGCTGACAGCGGGGGGAACGCTTTTTTCGCGAAATACGGTGGCCCGTCCTGTGGGTCCCAGGAGTCAGGGGGAAATGTTTTTTTTTGCAAAATACTGGTGGCCTGTCTGGTGGGTCCCTACTGTCAGGTGGAGGAATAATTATTTTCCGCATAATAAGGAGGCACTTCCTTGCGGCTGCCGTGGACCCAGCTGTCAGCCTCTCCACGTACAGTACTCTTCCGATGGAAGTCGGTCGTTGACCACATTGACCACGCCGCGCCGAGAGCACCATGGCGGTGGACGACGGCGAGGCCTAGGAAGGGGACGACACGGAGCCGGGGAAGACGCGGCAGTGGAAGCCCGCGCGGAGAGGAGTACGAGGGTTCACCGGTTCGGCTGCGGTGTGAGGCTGCCATCGCCGCAGAATAACAGGGGGTGTGGGTGAGTAGAGGGATGCCCTGGCCAGCGGTGGGAGTAGTAGGGGGCGCTGAGACCTGCGCGGCAGCACAGCCGGCCATGGGAGGCGGGAGTAGGCGGTCCCGCCGGCGCTGCTTTGGCGGCTGGAGCAAGAAGATCAGAGATTGAAGAAACACGACGGCCGTTGGATTGACATCCAATGGTTAAATCTGCTAGAATCGTTTGTTGACGTATATAATAACTAAAAAAATCTTGCATACGCGTCAACTAAACAAGCCCACAAGTCAGACCACTCCCTCTTTTTTTAATAATTTATATATAGCTCATGGCAACTTCTTATGCAATTTATTGCAGTCGTTTTTTTGGTTGGCCAGGGCCAATTTCGCATATTTCTGTGGGTTCCAAACTATTTTTAATACCGAAATGTCGAGCTAGATTTAAAGTACTTTGAAGATATATTTAAATTAGGTTAATGCCCAGTGAAATAGGAATCTGAAAATGTGAAAAAATCAGAAATTATAAAGCAATTGCCAATTTGTCATTTGTTTTTATATTTACAACCCATTTTATATTACTTTCAAGATTTGCAGGCGTCTTGAAAGAGTTGCAGCCCATCAGGGCGTAGAAGAATAAGTAGGCCTGGATTGGGTATTCTTCAGAAAAAATAAACTGGGCTCATTTTCACAAAGAAAAAATAGCTGGGCTGGTCACATGGTGAACATAAAATATAAGCCTGGCCTAGACGGGCCACAGCCCAGTTCAAACCCTGCTCCGTCTCAACAATACCAAACAAAAAAAATACTGCTCGAGTAGCTACGTCCCAGGTGTCAGCCGATCTTGTGCTGTTCTCTTGTCTATTGACTATATACGCTCACAATGTCGTGGGTCCCAGATGTCAGGAAAACACTAGGAGGAAGCATTTTATTTTTCCATACGTTGACGTGGTGGGCCCCTACTGTCATCCTCTCCACGTACTTCTGCCGATTCCTGTTGTTTGTTGACCATGTTGACAACGCGAGAGGGCGGCGCCGCGGCGAGCGCACCAAAGCGCGCGGAGGACGTCGGCGTTAACGATTTAGGAGACGGTGGGCGGCGATGCGTGCACTGAGGCGCAGCCAGCCGTGGGAGGCGGAAGCAGGCGGCCCCGCCGGCGCTGGTTTGGTTTTGGCGGCTGGAGGAAGACATGACTGAAGAAACATGACAGACTGTAAAAGCAGCAGGAGTACTTAACAACCTTAACTGAAACCAGCAGGGGCACTTAACAACCAAAGCTGAAAGTAGTATGAGTACTTATACAGGTTCAACCGTACAAAGCACGCCTCGAACAATGCTACTTTGCCTACAGTTAACCAAGGGTGAGGCCGCCAAGCCCCAGGCGCCACCCCGCGCATCCACAACCTTCTGAAAGCGGCTTCATCTCGCAATGTGGTCAATAAACAGGATATTCGCTTTAGAGCCATGGAAAAGCATGAACATAATCTTCTGTCCTATTCTCCAAGATGGACGGGCCTTCATTATTTGAGACCACCCATGAATAAGTATCTTTTCACCTCCAAGGGGAATTGAGTAGGTCGACATAAACATCATGTTGTGACCAAGCGCAAGTCTGACCCGACCATGGTCAGGCATCTGTATAGGAACAATAGAACTCGGCAGTTCCTGTTTCAAGAAGATCACAGCTGTAAAACTGTGTATAAGCAATAGTTTATGAACAACATATATAACAGAAAACAGCTCGTACCATAAGTTTCTCGACACAGTTGGACCTGTTCAACGAGTGCAGCAGTGGCACACATATCCCACGTGGCCTTCCACCATTGAAACGCCCCACAAGGACCTCCAGACGATCAATAAAGTGTAGGAACTTGTGGATGTCGATCCAGTCAACTTCAGTGCCATTAGTAACAGCCGAGTTATTACAGAGTAACAAACGAGTAGACTGCTTAACTCTGAAAAAAACCTACACGTGCCACCAATTATAAGAAAATATTAGTTAGAAGTAGCATCTTCGTGAGAGATTCGTTGCTACTTCTAAAGTTAAATTGTGATTAGTTAGACAAAATAGGTGGATTAAGAAGTAATCGAGGCAACAAGCAAGAACCAGATACAAAACTAACATGGATGAACAATTGGAACGACGTCGGGGTGGAAGATCGCAGTGAAGATGAGACCAGGTTCTGCTATTTCCATTAACATTCGTGCGCCAACTTTCAGTCTGTAACACTTGAGAAAGTTTATCCAAGTTCGGCCATAAAAAAAGCAGCGATCTTCTTGGTTCATGAACCCAACTCGGAACTTATATCCATGGCTTGTCTTCAGTGTGACCATTAAACTAGTGTATTCAGTTATGGCAAGGCCGAGCATCTTGAGTACATGTGTTCTGGCAGAGCAAATAATACACTGCAGGAAAAATAATATGAGAACACAACATGTTCAAAAAAACCCCACCCTCCCGGATAGAAAAGAGGATTCTAGGAACATATTGTGCACGTTTCAAAATGCTGTGTTAGGATGAGAAGGAACAAGTGTGGCGTCTCGCTGAGGGCGCAGAAACCTGTAGGGTACTCGCACTTTGGGCACTGCAAATGAAACACACTAGATTCAGTAGGAAGAAAAATGCATCAACGGCGGCGGCTGCCATCCTAGGATTACCTGCGACCAAGGGACTTGGATTTATCAGGGATGGATGAAGAATTCGTACCTGGTTCTCCATGAGAAAACCCTATGCAATCGCCGAGAGGGGGTTTTCTCTGAACAAGCAGACGAGGGAGAAGGGGATTCAGGCCCAGTGAAATATTGTCGCTTCGTCCGTCCAGCTTACTGCTAAAGCTGGAAAGGGGGGTTGTGATTTGACGGCTCATTGGGCATTACTGCGGCGCTACGACCGGGGTGTGTCTACCGTGAAGTTGTGCACTCTAATTTGTGCATATGGCACGTGGACCCCGTTGCCGGTTGCCCCACATATCAACGAAAGGAAGTAGAAAGACAAGAGTAACTAGTTACACATAAATATATATTTTGACAGAGAGATACTCCCTCTGTAAACAAATATACAAATCTTTTATATCACAGGCTCACCTTGCCGAGAAATATACTCCCTCTGCAACGCACGGGCATTATGGGGGTTCAGCTTTTTTATGGGGGTTCAGCTGAGAATATAATACTCAGATAGGCTCACGGTTCTGGACTTTGGGCCGCAGGCCGTCCCTGCATGTTTGGGGGCCCATGTGTTCTACCTCAGCGCTTTTCATATTGCAATCGATCGGTACGGTGCTGGTTTTAGATGCTGTCGCAAGGCGAATACACAAAATTGAATAAAGCACGGCAGCTGTTGGAATGAAATCGAACGACAGTTCCTAACCAGCAATCAGAGTTGCAATTCTATCAACGATATACCATGTGATAAATAATACTGTCATACTACTTATACACACAGGACACTTGTTTCACCATGCCAGATTATTACATCAAAATCTCTTGGAGGATAGATCAGTTCGGCAGTTGCGTGCTGCTACTGAAGAATTTCAAAGTTGATTTGGACCAGCTCTCCTTGCCGAGAAAGTTCGGTTTTGACATCATCCCCTACCGCAAGATATGATTTAGATTTGAACCTTGACCATCCTTTAGCATCAATCATCATGCGACCATCCTTTGTACTTATGGTATATTGAGCAGGTTCATTCACACCAAGGCTGCGCATGGTAAGAGAAACTTGGCCGCGGTCGCCCGGATTGTTGAACGACTCCCTCGTTGCTCTAGGAATTCTCTGTTTGCAAACAAGAAGACATACCCAAACAGTTAGATCAACACAGCGAATCATGTGAAACAACATGGAAAGAAAAAAGAACGAAGCACTTGGGCGGCCAATGCTTACCAAGAAGGTGGACATGTCGGTTTTTGTAAGGACTTTGGTATATGAAGTGCGAACTGCAGCCCAGTCTGTTGCCGGTGCAACTGCACGGGCCGGAGCAGATGCAAGTGCAAGTGTTGGTGTAGGTGCCGAAGCCGCTGCTGCTGCCGGAGATGGTGCTCCTTGTAGAGCTGGTGCCGGTGTCGGAGCAGGTGCCGGTGTCGATGCCCGATCCTCCGATAGATCAGACTGATCCGCTAACGCGGTCGGTGCCCAATCCTCAGCTGGATCAGACTGAGCTGCTGCCGCTGTCAGTGCTAGGGCAACTGCCAGTGCTCGATCTGTGCGAGACAGCGGCGATCGTGTCTGGTCTGCTATGATCAGCTTTCTAACTTGACTAGGATAAGTGACCGTGATCCAGTTTTTTCTTCATTTCTTTTAAACACGAGAAGGACTAATTGTGGCGTTTTTGTTAAACCAAACTGCAGTTCATCATAGGGATTCAGCTTGTACTAAGACAACAGACTGATCCAATTTTTTCCAGTAATATAAGTGATGGACAGTGCCTTCGTTACTGACACGACATAAGAAGTGAAACCTTCAAAAATAGCCATCGTAGAGCAAACCAAACGGTTTATTCTGTGATGAATGTCACATGGCAAAACCTGCATCGTAAAATTGTAGGAAAAGAAAGAAAACATGACATTAAATCAATAAGATTTAGACAGTAAATCAATAAGATTTACTTGATGTGACACGAGTGAATCCTTACCAGGAAATCACTATGTTGAAGTACTAAACAGAAGATTGATCGTCCAACTACGTGTGGCATGCAGGGGCCCCGCCTACTCCCACAAGCAGGACAGTCCACAGGTCGTGACAAATCGTATGGACCGAACATCCATGGGACTGGAAATCCTGGTGGGTGCGATAAACCCTGCAATGCATACAGATATTGGAGTGTAACCATAATTGATAAACCGTCCTCACAAAAAATATGATCTGGATACTTTTTTTTTGATGGTCAACGACAGTGGGAGAGGCTCCCACTGACTTTTGTATTACTCACAAAGAAACCAGTTACATCATTGTTACAAGTGGGTTTTGTGGCCCCCCGGCCAAAAACTCTATGAGGCTACGAAGGCAAGTATTACAATTGTTGTATGTATGAATCTAGGGAAGGACGCAACTCCTCCCTACAACTGTGAACCAATAGGGTCAGAAGCTCTTTGAATCTAGCCAGCCATGAACCAAAAGAGTAAATTAAGTGGACATACATTAACATAGACATTAACATAGACTGTTCACACACCAAAAGCGGCAGTACTAATAAACAATACAGGGTTCACAAACACAAATCAAGTACTGAACAATAGTACTTACTACAGACAAGCAAAGTTGCACTAACTAAACTCTGCAGACTATTTCTTGCCACCGACCTACGGGATGAACCCCACATAACTGACTAGGCCATGCACTTCGTGTGAGATGTCTACATGCACCATCACCATCTTGTCAGCCTTGGAGAACCTAACAGAGTGGTCTTTCCACTCATAAACATGATGATGAAGATAGGCCGCATCAGATTTGTTGGGAAGCTTTACAAGAACCACACCCTTCGTAATCAAAGGCACAGCCAGGAAATTGTTGTGGTCAAGTACAGCCTCGAGAACACGCCTGACAACAATGCTACAGGAAAACACTAGTTCAAGACACGTGGCGACAAGGACACAGCACCTGGATAGTTCAGCAGTAGAACTCATCATCAGGTCTTCCAGTTCACACGGCATGACTTTGAGAACTTCATCTCCACCGCGGACCTGGTTCTAATTCAAACAGAAACCATATTTTATTACTACCTCCGTTCAGAAATATAAGATGATTTTCGATATTATACTCCATATATGACTACATATACGCACAGAAATGAGTGAACAAAGACACTAGAACATGTCTTCAAAGGCATGAGAGCAGAGGGATTACATGCAATATCCATAACACAAGTTACTGAGGCAAATATACCCTCTTAAAAGGTAGCATTGATGTTCATAAAGTACTCCCTCCGTCCCAAAATTCTTGTCTTAGATTTGTCTAGATACGGATGTATCAAGTCACATTTTAGTATTAGATACATCCGTATCTAGACAAATCTAAGACAAGAAATTTGGGACAGAGGGAGTAGTTGAAAGTAATCTATAAGAAATCAGTGTCAACCTCTCGCATGTTTTGGTCAAAAGAGGAATTTAGAACTGTCATTTGGCACACTAAAATCACATGCAAGATCACCCAGAAAGTTGTACTACCAGTACTAGTACTGCGTGTTAGATGAAAAAACACGATCAAGATCGAGAAAAAGATCGTCAACAAGAGGCATTACCTGGACTTGCTTAATGAGGGATCCCGGAGAGGGGGGCTTGGACAGGGCGATGGCTTTGAGCTTGTCTGCGGTAGTCTCGGCGGGGTACTTGCGCTTCTTCGTACCATGAGCCTCGATGGTTTTGGCTAGAGACATAGACATCACGTTGGCCGGTGCTTCGGCGTCCATCCAAGAGACGAAGCTGAGAGAGAAGAGTGAAAGGAGGAACGAGATGAGGGAGAAGCGAAGCGAGTGGGGGTTTTCTTCAAGAGAGGAAGCTGAGAGAGAAGAGTGAAATGATGGTTGCTTCGTCCGTCCAACTTACTACTGGAAAGGAGGGGGTTTTGTGATTTGACGGCTCAATGGGCATTACTGCGGCGGTTCGATCGGGGTAGTCTACTGTCACTCTACTACGGAGTAATTTAGTGCATGGCTGGTGGACCCAGGTGCTGGCTGTCCCACACGTCGGTGAAAGTGAGTAATTTAGTGCATGGCTGGAGGAGGATCCGCACGGTAGAGCGTGTCCATTGTTTTTCTGAAGAAAAAAATGATTACAGCAAGCGTTTCCACTCGTACGACGGAGGAGTGCAAAACACGGCAGCCACTTGAACATACACAGTGCTCCTACTACTAGGCATGTGCAGTGGTTCATACGTCAGTACTACACAATCTTGTTGCTAGTGTAGTAAGATATGACGATAACAAATGATGTTGTGCGCATGTCAACTACTCCTATATGTAACATAGTACCGCTTTTTCGACTGTCCGGTCGAGAATGAACGGTGAGATCAATGTTAACAGAACTAGGTCCACATCGCACGGAGAGTACGGTGCTACAGTACTCCACGAAACATGAACCATATGAAGCACGAATAGTGTTAGGCAGGGTGTATGAAGGGTGCACGGGATGGGAGCAAAAGTTCCCTTCTCGACCCACTTTTGGGTGTTTGGCAGAGTGCATGAAGGGTGCATGAGTCCACACTAGTAGGTTGACAAAAATACAAGAAGAGGAAACAACTATATTGAGATGAGAATGCAACCAAACACACCCACACGCTTTGTGCTACAGTGACTGATCTGCACCGTCTGAGTTTGATCCAACGGTCATGTTGCGCCGAGACATGGACATGCCCATGCAGAGGGCGCCTAAACACCACCGAAGTCCCTCTGCTTCTCGAGGCGCACGACATTGGTGATGCAGGGTGCAACCGCCCGCAGAGCCCGCTCCCGGTCGACGGGAGCCAGCTCGTCAAAGACGGCGTCCAATGGCACGAATGGATTCCGGTGACGGAGCCCTGAAAGGATTCGCCCGGCAACGGCGACGGCAGCCCGCAACCCCTCCTTGTCTAGCTCAGCCCCCACCATCGCGCAGAGACGGCTCAGCTCCTCGGAGATATAGGTGAAGAAGGAGACCAGGTCAAGAAGCCGCAGCTCGTTGAAGTCGACCAGGTGGTCGAACGGGTTTAGCCCGACGGCCGGCATCGTCACGCTGGCACGGCGGTAGGCATCGCGCAGCCGCAACACGTGCATGGCAACTTGGTTCACCAAGTGGCTGAGACGATCCTAGACCTCGTCACGATCGGCCCACTCGCGCTCCAGCCGGCTCCTCTGACGGCCTATCGTATCTCCCGCTTTTTGCAGCAACGCCGCCGATGCCTCGAGCATCTTTGTGGTGGACGCCTGCCGCTTTTGAAGCTCCGTGAACTCCCGCACATAACGGAGGAGCATGGCACTCCTCTCCTCCTTGAGCTCACGAAGCTCCACGTCCTTGGCCCTGAGCTCTGCATCCTTGGAAGGAGCTCCTATGTCAGGCGCCTCACCTCGGACTCCGTGATCTGCTGCGCCGCCATGGCACCAGGTAGAAGCAATGGGGAGAGGAAGCAAAGGGGGCGAAACGGCTGAAAGGCAATGCAATCTATGGGAAGGCGGAGGGAGCGGGGAATCTTTTGGTTTTCACCACGGTAAAACACCAGTCGACGACTTCTCACATCAGGGACCAGTGGGTTTTTACAGGCGGAGTCATCGTGACTAATTGCTGCCACGCCTGCTCCCGTCAATCAAAAAATTAAAAATCCTGCCGTGCCTGCTCCCGTCAATCAAAAAATTAAAAATCCTGCCGCACCCAAACACCAGAGCAACGCCGCGGTGGATATTTAAATTTACCTGCCGGCAAGTAGATAAAAAAGGGGTGAAAAAACAAATGTGGCGGCGGCCTAGCTAATCGGTCGAACTGGCCCAACTAGCTAGCCACCGTGCTTCACTGATGTACTCGGCGGGAAAGGTGGTCTTTCGTGATTTGACGACTCATTTACTTGCTTCGGCGCTACGACCGAGGAGGACGCAGAAAACGCGCGGTAGGGCGTCCCACGTCAGGAAGAATATATGCGTGCACCACCGGGAGGACCCCGAAACCGCGCGGTAGGGTGTGCCACGTCTCAGCACGGAGGAAAAATGTGCGTGTAAAAATATACTGTATCAGACATAGTACCTATGGTTCGACCTCGGGACCCAGCCAGTCGGTCGAAAACACCCCACTAGCCACACAACTTCATCATGCAAACATGGCATGGAGGATAGATGTGGTTAGCTCCGTCTCGACCAGCCACAATGTCTCTTGTTCTAGGCGATTCTTCTATTTTCCAAGCTTTTTTTTAGTTGTAATAACACCACGGCAAGCTAGCGCCGCTCTTCGTGTGTGCCCGTGCAAAGGTTAGACGATGGAGAGAAGAGAGATTGAGATCGCAGACCTGGGACCCACCAGTAACTGAGACAACGGTCATGCACGTGTTGACGAGGCACTCCCTCTACTCTACTCAGCGCAAGTACTGTATAAAATCAAGTTATGGGACAAAGCCAACAACCGTTCGTTTTTTCAGGCTATCGACTTACGCTTTGTAGTCCAGGTTGCCAGTTCGAATCTCGTCTTTCAGATTTTCTAGTTTTAGGTCCAAATTTGATTAATGACAAGTGGGACCCCCGTGTGTTGTTCCGATATTTCAGTGTAGGATGGTTTTTTTTGAACAAACACTTTGCGCGGTAGACAAGTAACGGCACGAGTTACACGTATTTTGCAAGTTTACGAACAAAAATGACAGCGGCATAGAATATCACATCCACCCTGCAGCTTAGATACTATGGTGATACGAGTTTTTACACCGTTGGAAGTGAGATCCAATGGCTTGGGAGTAGTCTTTGTAATTATGCGCAATTTCCAAACTCTCCAAAGGTTTTTTTGTAAATAAAACATTCAGGCCTCGTGCGTGCCACTGCATCTTCGATCCAACGGCTCCCCGGTGCTCATATTAGGTGCTCCCCGTAGCTTAATTACCCGCTACGGTGATATGAGCATCTAGGTCGTATGATCAGTGATCAGATGGCACATGCGTAGTACTTGTACTTTCTGTGCATTTCCCAAACTCTATCAGCCGTATATTGCAAAAACGTTCAAACCTCCTACTGTGGGCCGTTAGATCTCAGTGAACTCGTATCACCATAGAATCTACGGTGCGGGAGCACCTCATACTCTCCCGTGCGAGAAAACATAAGGTGATATCGCAGCTTGGATGCTACGGTGATACGAGCTTGGAGGTCGTTTGATCTGAGATCCAATGGCATCTGAGCAGTCTTTGTGCTTGTAAGCAGTGGCCGAACTCTTTTGGGGCTTTTATGCAAAAAACCATTTGAACCACCGAGGAGGTGTTGGGTCACAAATCCAACGCCTCCGAAGAGCTTGTATCACCAAAGCATCTAAGGTGTGGTAGCACATGATATTCTTACATACAGGAGAATATGATGTCCTCCTTCATCTTAGATGCTACGGTGATACGAGCTTCGAGGTCGTTGGATATGGGATCAAAGGGCATCTAAGTAGTTTTTGTACAAATTGTGTGCAATTCTCAAACTCATCAAGGTTTCCTGCAAAAATATTAAGACACATCATGTGAGCTGCTATATCTCAGATCTACAAGCTCCAAGCAACTCGTATCGGCATATAGCATCTAAGGTATGGGGGCACATGATATTCTCCTGGGGAGGAGGGGTGGGGGGGTGCACAACCAATCGGTGGTTGGGAGGGTGGGGACAAATATAATCTAAACAACCCTAAACAGAGCTCCACAATTTTATCTAAGGTCGAGGGGTTGACCCCCGACAATCATAGCTCCGCCTAAACACAACATTTGCATGTACTGTAGTACTAGACTTAATATTCATGTTTCAGTTTCATGTACATTTTGAATATTGAACTGAGGACCATGGATGTCTTACATTTTACTCCCTTCATTCCTAAATATTAGTCTTTTTAGAGGCTTCAAATGGACTGGCACATACGGATGTATATAGACATATTTTAGAATCTAGATTCACTCATTTTGCTCCGTATGTAGTCACTTGTTGAACTCTCTAAAAGACTAATATTTAGGAATAGAAGGAGTATTTTTGAATTCGTGTCATACATGCATGGTTTGGAAAAATAGATGCACTATACTTATTGGATTGTTGTTGTGTTCGTGCGTGTGTGTCTCTCTCTCTGTGTGTGTGTGTGTGGTCATATGCTTGATACATACAAAGTTTTCTCACCTCCATATTGTTCATCTTTTAAATTTGAATTTGCATTGGAAAACTTACTAGGGATACCATGAAATGTGAAATCCACGTTGAGATCACTATATCACAAACTCACTCCAATTCAACAACTCGTCATAAATCAATTACTACATTGAGATTAGTATTTGCAAGGAAAATACGGGTATTGTAATACACATAGATTCATTCGGCAATTTAAAAGGTTCCTTTCATATTCTCGAATGGTAGGACCCAACGGCGTACCAGCCAGACCTTGGCTCGTGTTGATCCTAAAAAAACCGGGCTCGTGTCCTTCGGTGGCGTGCGTGGTACGCACATTAGGCAACGCCAACCAGTCGAGCCTCAGCGTTTCAAGTCAAAATATCTGGCGGCCAGAATTCCAGCCCTAGGAAATTCCCCTCATGTCCCCGGTCCATAATGACTACCGATGAAGAACGGAGGGATGCTTTAGTAACTAGACAACGTTACCTACCGTACCGAGCACGGTTCAATTCCCTCGGTAGCCGCTTGTCAAGGTCACCCGTCAACTGCATTGCCTAGTACTACTACTACTACACCAGGATGAGCACAGAATTGAGCCCGTTTGTTCGTGCCTAGTACTTGAGTTAATATATCAGGCAATGCACTGGTACAGAGGGATTATCCTTTTACTCTGCATATATAACTTGTGTGAAGTCTAACTAAGCAAAATGTTTGACCAAATCCTTTCTTAAGAAATACAATAGGACAGATGTACGGCTTGAAAATTTATTACACGATGCAGGTTATGATATTGTTTCGAATCCTGGATCTTAAATTTCAGAAAATCCAAAAGTGAGCATAAATTCTTGAAACTAAGCATGGTCACGTGATATGGCACAAATATTACTTCGTAAGTTTTTTCTTCAATTTGAGACAAGCTGCTTATGACAAGTTGCACAAATGAAGAGCCAAGGTATTTTGGAACAAAGACCTGTCTCGTTAAGGCGAACGCTTTCACTATTGAAACCGTGGGCATTTACGTGCCGCCACGAGTCCCCGCTTCTCATCGGCAGGTGCCATCCGAGCAAGCGTGTGAGTCGACGGGAGGCGTGCGAGCAGACCGCTGCGCCGGCTGTCAGGGAGGTGTGCGAGCAGACCGCTGTGCAAGCCCACCGGGAGACGAGCCCTTTGACCAGGCTCCGCCGCCCACCGTCGTCCCAACTGCTCCCACTTTTAATGTCGCCGGTGCCGCAGTTTAAAATCAACCCCGCACTACCCGGTATCGCTACAATCCTCTCTCTTCCTCTCCGATTCTCCTGTCGTCTACCTCCAACTAGCCTGACCTAAACGTACGCCATGCCGCATCACGATGGTCTGCCCTTAGTGTTCCAGTTTCCTGAGGAAGACACCCAGCCGGAGTCTCAAGAACATAAGGCGCTTTGGGACGAGCTTGAACTGGCCTTGCGGGAAGACGTCGCGCCTGTCGCCGCTCCCGTTCCGGCTCCCGTCAACCCGACTACGCCAGTGCCCATCCCCGTGGCATTGATGGGCTGGGAGCTGCACATTGTCGCCGAGCTTGATCCCACGGGGTTCCACGAGGTCCCCGCCGACTTTCACGCGCCCGTGCACCTGCACGCGCATGCGCCTGCGCGTGCACTGACGCGCACGCCCGTGCCGGTGCCCTTGCACCTGCCAGCGCATGCGCCTGCGCGTGCACTGACGTGCGCGTCCGTGCCGGTGCCCGTGCACACGAATGTCTCCGCCGCGCTGTTGACAGCGCCTGTCCCCGCGCGGGTGCCAGTGCCCCCCTCAGCGACATGGATGGCCGCCGTCGACCGCTTCCTTGCACCAACGCCAGTCGCCTCCTCCCGCCGGTTGACTCGCTCCGAAGTCCAGAACATTTTGGCCTTCCTTGAAGCTAGGCCAACGTCCAGGAGTACGCCAACAACGGCGCAAGACGCCGCCGTCGCC
>NC_057811.1:339389884-339392676 GCF_018294505.1 Triticum aestivum | reverse complement strand
CTAAATTTGCCATGAAAAACGTTCGGATTGCCATGCTTAAAATCCGAACGTTTATCATTTCCGTTTATTTTATATCGATCGTCGTATAATTTAAAGTCGGAGTCAGACTGAACGAAATGTATGGTTTGATCGATTGAATGTTCTGCTAGAGCCGTATCAAGTTAAATATAAAACGTCATCAAGCCACATGTATTCCTTGTCATCCAACGACCTAGACTGCTTCAATGTCGAGCGCTCAGCACGTTTAGCATGCAGTTAATTTCATGCCAAAAATAGTGCTAATCACATGACAACACGCAAATAATATCCTAGTAGTTAATATCCGCATGCACTTAATATACTTCCAAATTAACGTGCATTGCACGTACACACTGACTAGTGCTGCTAGTACGTGAAACTGGTGCCGTGACTTGTGAACGCGTCCAGATATGGTCAACGGCAACATCGCCCGCGAGTTCTTCCTGTTTGCCCCTGCGTCTAAACGCAGAAGGGGAGGAGAGAGAGAGAGCACACATGGAACCCACCAGTAAGTGAAGGCGAATAGTACTAAAAATAATATTACATGTTATCCATTAATTAGGCTATGGTAATATAAAAACATTATGTGAACAAAGGGGGTACAACAAACATTGCTATTCTACGTATGTTGCCTATTGACGTGCGGCTTCAAGGCCCGGTCGCATGTTTGATCCTCGTCCTTTATTTTTTAATTTGTATATGGGTCCAAATTTGTTTCATGACATGTGGGCCCCTCGGTGTGTAGTTTGTAGCACTTTAATTTGTGGGTCGAAATTTGTTCCATTCCAAGTGGACTATCGGTGTGTAGTTTTGTAGCTTATTTATAATAATTAAAGAGAACAACATAGTTTTTTCAATAATACCATGGTGCGACGTTGAAGGCGAGAAAGGACGTGCGTGAGAGCGATGACCGAGCCAGAGGGAAATCAACTAGGGGAGTTGCGTGGGTTGCAACGGTGTTTGGAGTAGTTGTGGGCCGAATGCTATGAAAATATAATCTAAACCGAGCGGAATAAATGCCTACACAAATTAATCCAAGGTTGGAGTGCCCCTCGCAATGTAAATAGCTCCGGCTTTACGAGGGATGGAGAGGTAGTAGCTTCAACGCGTGGAAGATAGGTGTGAGAAAGCGAGGTCAATCGAGAGACATATAGATAGAGAGACAAAGTGAGTGTGGTCCGACATTCATTGAACAAATACATATGCTCTGGAGAGATATTGTCCGATTGAGCTTTTTGGCAAGGGTGAGGGCTGTAAGATAGAGCTTGAGAGATGATCCAGTCACAGACGTGTAGATATATTTTGTGCGTGGGAGGAAGCAAGATCAACCGATCACATAGGGTCGTCGTGCCATCGAAAGAGTGAGACAGGTTGGAGAGAGTGACCTAGATAGACGATGTGCGTGAGAGAGTATACAATGTGAATAGTTCGAATTGGGCTCAAACATGGTGATATATCGTTTTTGTCCGAGAAAGAGCGAGGTCAATCGAGACATACGGAGAGAGAGAGAGATTGAGTGAGCGTGGCCCACCATGAGGTCGAAAGAGTGGCGGCGGCTTGGATGGACTGACCTAGATAGACAATCTGCGTGAGAGAGTATAGAGTGTGTCGATCGAGGCCAGAACAGGGCGATATATCATTTGTGTGTGAAAGAAAACGAGGTTAAACGAGACTCAGATAAAGAGAGCGAGATTGAGCGAGTGTGGCCCGCCGTGCGGAAGAAAGAGTGAGACAGTCTCGAGGGAGTGACCTAGATATACAACGTGCGTGCATGCGCACGAGAGGTTGGGGGGGCTACATAGGCAATGCATGTATTTAGCGCGAGAGGGTGAGAGGGAGAGGGGGGAGAGAGAGAGCTCAGCATGGGGTGCAATGGCGGGTGTGTGAGGTAAATACATTTGGTAACAGATTGGAAAAAGGGGTTGTGTAGTTGAGAGACTTAGAGATCGAAACATGGAGAGAAAGAATGAACTTGTGTTGGAAACCGATAGCTTCCTAAGGTGGTTAGGAGAGGAAGATTGACCGATACAGGAAGTATAGCGTTTGTGCAGGGCGGGGGGCTAAAAACAACATTTGAATGTACATAGTACGAGACTTAATATCGATGTTTCAATTCGGTGTACATTGTAAGATTTGAACCGAGGACCAGGGATATGGGTAATTATTTCGAATTCGTGCCATACTAAGTTTCGAAAAGTTGACATTGGCTCAGTTTGTTGTGCTATTTTGTAGGTCATATGTTTGAATCCATCCAAAAGTTTTCTCACTACCATGGTGTTCATCATATACATATGAATTTGTATTAAAAAATTAGCGTGGATACAGTGAAATGCGAAATCCACGTTAGAATTGGAGATCGCTACGTGACACACACTCTAATTCAAATAACTAACTATGTGACACACACTCTAATTCAAATAACTAATTATGTGACACACACTCTAATCCACGTTAGCGTGGGTACCGTTTCAATTTTTTTTCAAATAACTCCTCATTAATTAATTTATAGTACTCCCTCTGTTCACTTTTATAAGACCTTGAACACATTTCAGACAATGTGCAAAATAGTTCATTTTAAGTTGTCTGAAACAACTTACAAAAGTGAACGGATGGAGTATCTCGTTTCAAATGACTAATTATTGCAAGGAAAACACGGGCATGGTAATACATACAGATTCGTTTGCAAATGAAAGAAGATTCGTTTGCATTCTCAAATGTAGGCGCACCAGGCAGACCAGGGTCGTGTCGGGGTGGACGCTGCTTCGGTGCCTTAA
>NC_057811.1:339367339-339389416 GCF_018294505.1 Triticum aestivum | reverse complement strand
AGCCCTGCAAAATCTCTCTTCTCCACCGTCCCCTTCCGCGCCCAGATTGCTCAAATCCCTAATTCACCGCCAACCCTCGAATCGCCCCTCGTCTCGTCTCTTTCCCCACCGTTCCCCACCTCTGTGCCGGACGACGATGACGAAGACGACGGTCGCGCTTCACCACCGCACCGGAGCTACCTCATCTACGCCCTCGTCCACCGCACCGGGTGGTCCACCGACAACATCGGCCGCCGCAACCGACGTGCCTCACAGACACCGAGTTCCACCGCATCAGGTGCGCTTCACCGACGCCATCTCCCAGCTCACCGGGGCTACTTCACCGAGCACATCGTCGCACCTCCGCCCCCGAGGCCGTTGGGGCTTCACCAACGGTCTCGTCCACCGCATCATAGCGCTCCGCTGCCACTCAAGATCTGCATCCGTGCGCGGCCAGCCAACGCCAGCGCATCACCCTCAACGGCTCTGAAGTGACCCGCACTCTAGCTAGGCGAGCATGCCCAAACGCCGGCCCAAACTAGGTATCCACACATCACTCCCTTGTGCACTGTTCCGACGATGTTTGGATATCCTTTCACTGCTCTCTTAGCTTACACGCCTATGCAACTCTGACTTTAACTCTTATTTTTTCTGGAGATATCATCTGAAACAGGCAAATCCATTTTTTAGCGAAGCATGACGGCGCTACAGGATCTGGTACACATCCTGCACACCCGTATAACCTTGTAAGTATCTGTCCTCCGGTACAACATCAAGGTCGATTCCTCTTATTTGATCAACCATTCGCCGTGTCAAAAATGCAGAGGGGGATGCAAGGAGCACAAGGCCTGCACATCCAAGCAAGTGGTAACATGGACTTGTACATGGAACATCCCAAGCGCAAGCAGAGCCGCAGTGAGCCTATACAACGAGCTAGTGTAAGTCCCTGCATTTCATTTAATTCGTACTGGCATTCGTGTATGATTTGTGTGCAGTGGCTGATCCATGAATTCAAGTTACCTGGGGCGAACATTTGACTTAAAAAATACGAAGGCACTTGCACTCCGGAAATCAACATAACTTGAGAAATGTGAAGCTACATGCACTCTGAAAACCAGCTCATGATCAAAGTAGTTCAGATTATAAACACTAAATGATGCAAGCACCAAAAAACACAAAATGCAACATGGTGTACAAGGACTACAAACATGGTCTGTACCTGCTTGAATTATTCGTTCTCTGGCTGAATATATCGAAGTGTAATTGCACGTATAACCAGTGCGCAAACTGCATATCAATATATCTATCCTGCACAAGTATGCCAATAGTTTCAAACAACAGATTAGAAAAGTATTTATGCTATGTTGTCATGATACGGGGACTTTCTGGTAGATGGCCTCGACGTTTCCTCAAGCTATGAAAATGCACTATAATTTGCTTGGCATCAATGCCTGCAAATCTCTGTCTCTCTCAACATAGTAGATCATCATTAGACACTAAATCCTTCAATGAGCTTGCAAAATGCTTGCATTAGATCCCTCATTAGACAGTATATGTTCATCACCAGGAGCATGTAAAATGTTTGCATCAAATCCTTCATTAGCAGTCTGTTCATTAGACACTTCAGGCTCAAGAACAACATGAGCTTGTATGTTTGCACCGGAAACTTGATTAGATACATCAGATTCAGTCAGTTCAGTATTGATTGGGGGAGTTATAAAATAAGTAGAAATTGGTTTCATTTTCTCATAGATTCCCTACATACAAGCAGTTTTACAACACCGTCAAGTTTAACTATTGGCCAGAAATTGAAGAGTTGAATTAGATATAATCAGGGATGTGATGTACCTGCTCGTTGCGCATGCCACTCTTGCAAGCTGCGACTGTCCGTTTGCGCAAGCTCGATGCCATGCCCATGCTGCCGCCGCTGCCTCCCACGCAGGCTACACCCAGGGTTGGATCTTCATCTTCTTGTCCTTCCGTTCGCTTGAAGCCCGGCGACCGCCCTCCAACGAGGGCGCGAGGAAGTGCTATGTCGGTCCGTCCAGCGGCGGCTAGGTTAGGAGCGAACCAGACTAGAGGCTGGAGCGAATGAATTGGGATTTTTCCTGCTGTCGATCGATATGGGAGGCACTCGTTTGGGTCGCGAGCCTGCTATAGGGCCTGCCTTGCACTTATGTTATTGGCCCATCCAAATTGAAACATTTTTCTTCATTTTTTACATTGCCTGCTCGTGCGTTGGGACGAACAAAACTAGCGTGGGCCAACCTAGACGACTCAAACTAGGTGCACACTTTCCAGCCACCTGAGGCGGCCGCCCATACCAGCCCTTATGGTGGCGTCGCCCCTTTTTGTGTGTACGATTGGATAGTGAAAAATATTCCAGTGGCGCTTTTGATTTACCCACAGAATGGTTGAATTGCTTGTTTCTATGAACTAAGTTTGCCAATAATGTGAAGGATGCCAGTCTTTTCATCCTATTGTAGATTGCTTAGATCTCGATATGCCAAAAGTAATCGCATGAAATATACAGTAAAAGCCAGTGTGATGTGTTTGGCTACAACTAGTCTGACTACACGTCCTCATATAACATATCAAGAACGCACCATCTTACCAGATTAACCATTCGACTTACCCATGCAGTGTGGGAAGAAAGAAGTATTGGGACTGCGTATCCAAGCAATTGATGCCATGGACTCCTTCGTACAACCTTGTAAGCGAAAAAGAAGTTGCAGTGTGCCTGTACAAAGAACTAGCGTAAGTTTAGTTACCTGCTTCTCGGAATTTTAGTTAGCCACTTATTGCAAAATTGTTCAATTACGTTGCTTGGCTTAATTTAGTTTGCTACTGATTACATAATGGCACAGCCTATTAATCATATTGTAGACTGCGCCTATCTATGTGTTTGATACTTACTGTTAAGAATTACCTATTTGCCTTAACTTAAATATCTACTTGTTTGTTTAACTACTTTGCTGCTGCAACAGCGGGTTACAATGATGTTAATAACTACTTTTCAGCATCCAATTGAAACTCTTTAATTCCTTGTTTGTTTAACTGGTTTGCTGTTGTAACTCCTAGTTGAGATGTTTTGCTAACTTCAACTTTTCTGAATCCAATCGGAACTTTAATGGCAAAAACAGGTTAGCCCAAGATCAAAGAGCGAGGTCCCCATGGACGTTGCATCATCCCACAGCAGTGGCACCGGCCCAATCGTGCATTATGAATTGCCAACTGCTGATGCTCTAGAGGCTAAACTAGTGGTAGAAAGAGATTTTGCTTCTGCACTTAGAGATGAAGTTGACATGTTGAGGAAGCAAACAGCACAATCACAAGCAGTACTCAAGACAACCATTAAATATTTGGTGGATTTCAAAACGAAGCAAGCTGAGACTGACCAGATTGTTAAGGTCCTGAAGGAAAAAAGGAAATTAAATTCCTACTTGGTAAATCATAGGTGAAATGTTCTTTCTATAGTTGAATAACCTTTGTGTTGTCTATTCATGTAATCAATCAAACCATTTGTTTTAGAGATCATGTAATAATTGTTTTTTTGTTTGTAATTTTATTTGAGCACAAGTCTGTATTAATTGATAAGACTCGGAGACATTTCATTTGGATTGCTGTGCCAGACCTACAAATATGCCAATCGGGCTGAATGTGCATTCAGCAATAGTAGTAGTATAGATGGACCATAAGTGGCACGCATCGGAAAGGGCCAAGATGCTGGCTAAAAAAAGGATGCTGTTGTAGCCAAAAAAAGTACAGCGGCCTGGCTTATGTATGTTAGTTGATATTATTGATCCATATACTCTATATGTGTTTATATGTATGTTAGTTCTATACATTCTTGGTTGATTGAGTCGGTATTTGAATCTTGATACATCGCTTGTGTACATATCTAAATGGGAGTACACATTATGCTGCGTGTGACATTTGAGTTGGACATGAAGTGTTCCAAATATTCGAATTCACCTTAAACTGGATTCTAGTTTCTGAATTTGAGTATCAGCATTCGTAAACCATATTCATATATGACAGTGGAATACATCTTTGTCGTCCTTTTGAAGATATATAAAAACACATAGATGATTTATAAAGATTCATATAGGAATACAAAATGGATTCGAATTTAGTTGCCAGGGTAAACGTGGATGCTTATTGTCCCAAAATTTGAAAGAAGCAGCAAAATGTCCACTCCCACGTCGGCTGCCCGAAGCCAAGTGTTTGGGAGATGGAAATTACTATCTACCCATTACACGGACAATCCATCGGCCCGATTTCCACTGCTCTAAATAGGGGTAGGTTAGTAACTTCAATTAGACGTGAGACGACCGCCTCTGAGCCCATTCCGACACGGTGGGCGTCAAACATGGGCGGCAAAACTCATTTGATTCAAGCTCGTCCGAAAGACCTCTGTTTCTCCCTCCATTCCCCATTCATACACGGTGGGCGGCAAAACAAACTCGACTCGGCCGAAATCGATGTAGGCAAATATTTTCAATAGGGGCAGGTTTGTAACTTCACTCAGACGTGACACAACCGCCCTACCTGTCAGCCCCGTTCATACACTGTGGGCGCCAACCATGGGCGCCAACCACCCCTCTCCTCGCCTAAAATCGCTCTGGGCAAATATTGGCGAGATGCGAGATTACCGTCCTATCCCCAACCGACGAGACGTCCAAATTTTAAACGGGGGCTAAGTTCATAACTTTCCCATATTTCAGACAGGCGCGTCCCAAAAACATGGTTCCCCGTACCTCTCCCTCCATTTTCCCATTCATACACCGTCCGTGCTAGAACACCCCATCCCCACACCAGCCTCCGTCCGCCACCCCATCCATCGCCGCCGTCCTCCACCACATCCATCGCCACCGTCCTCCACCATGCCGGAGCGCCTACCAAGACCGCGTCGTCCACTGCTAGAGATGGACGTTTCTCATCCACGGCGACGGACCAATAGCCTTGCATCGCGTCCTCTCGCTTCATCGACGTCGTCGTCCTCTTTGCCGGGGCCGCTCACACGACCTTCTCTTCCACCGCAACGGGACTTATCCCCCGATGCACTCGTCTACCGTCGCAAATATGCTTCAACGCCACCGACAGCCATCGCACCCCCGATGCCTACACGGCGCCGCAAGAGAGGTGGTACTTCATATCTCCTCAACTTTTTGATCTCAACCAGAAAATAGATCTTAACTTGGTTACTCTACTTTCTTTTCAGCTCTTAGAATTTAGTTCTTAGTTCGAAGCAAACAATGGATGCTAAACATCATTTCTCCGGTTTGCAGCTTCAAATCTGCCATGGCACAGCCATAATACGGTTTAATTAATCATGCTTAGGGTTTAATTGATCATGTTGGTTCCGTGGTGGTTTCTTTAATAGAAATCGGAGGGGAAACCCTCTTTTGCTAAAAAAATATGCTTAGAGTTTCCCCCTTTTATGATCACTATACGATCAGAATACGTGCTTCGTGTCATAATATCACTGCTCCACCCATCAAGCTAAACAAAGTTGTTTAATTGGTCAGCTAAATGTTCCTAAATTAGTTTTGAAAATGCATGTTCGCCGCTCGGGTGTGTATCTCTACAGGGTGCCCACGGTGGGCCGGCCCACCCTAGGATTTTGGGTCGTCCCAGGCCCCGATTCCCCTCTGTTCTGCTGCGCGCTTCCGATCTCTACTCGCCCCCAGCCGCCTGCCTCGCCGGCAACTTGCCGTCCCCGGATGGCATGACTCTAGGAGGAGACGCCGGACTAACAGGAGGCCAGGAGCCGCTCGCCCAACAGCGTCACCGCTGCCCGGGCGCGCCGCCGTGCCTACCTTCCCAGTCCGTTCAGGGCTCAGGCGTGCAGCACCCACCAAGCCAACCCGATTTATCCTGAGATACGTCCTCAACACTCAGCAGCCACTCCTCATCACCCATTTTCTAATTGATTCATTACTCATTAGGCAGGATTGTCATTAGGGTTTGTTGTGTGCTCAGTGCTACCTACACTTAATGGTTCAGATGTATTTCGGTAATCATTAGTACCTCTAAAGTTCACAGGGTTTTCAAAATTCCGGCCCTCGGAACAGAAACTAGTCATTTTGGATTGTTGGTCGTAGTGACATTGACCCAGATTACTACTGCAAGCCAGGTTTGTTGACAATTTTACTTGTCTTTCTTACTCATTCGATATAATATCCAATTATTCACGTCGATTAGTTGCAAACAATAAGTGCTAGACAAACTTCTTCATTCAAATTTTGGACGGTCTCTTACTGCAGTTACAATTCTGCATACTTGTCCTAGTAAGCTCACAAGTAAATGATTGATTCACTACATCTATGCTTGCCTTGTCATATTTGTTGTCAATATTCTTTTAGGGTGGACCACCCTGTTTCTAAATACTGGAACCGTAGACATGAGTGAATAGTATTTCTCTATGTGATCTCTTCCATCATGTGTGGGTAACGAACACTGCATTATATAGAAAGAAAGTGTCATTTCCAGCTTTTACATAGGTTTCGATCTTTTACATGGAATACAATCTGCCTACTTGCTTTGTGTCGCACTACCAACACTCCACCCTTGAAGCTAAACATTACGCCACTCATAATTGCTTAGTTTATTTGTTCAAATACGAATTTCATATGATTCTAATGTTCCTACTTCAGTTTTGAAATGTGTGACTGCCTGTTATAGAGACATAAGGGGTTTGTATTTCTGTGTGTGGTCTGGTCAGCACGGTTGGGGAGGTGAACTTTGCATATGCAGGGGTTTATAGGGAGACACTCTCCGAGTTGAATCCGCAATGCATTCCATAGATAATCTGACTACTTTTTATGTTTTCATGAATCTCAGATTCTGAACAGCATCATAATGATTATGAGCTTGCGCGCATGAAAAGAATAAAGCAGAACAATGCCATGGCTATCAAACTTGGCATTAAGGGAGTGAAATCAAGTCTGGATGCAATGCAAACGCTCTCCACCTACAGATTCATGCTCAGAATATGATCCTAACAGTGATTCTGAGCTAGAGGGAGACCTAAGTCAATGTAGCTCCCAAGTGGAGGAGTCAGAGGAAGATGCCCTATCTTATTCACCCATCAAGGTACTTGCTCTAACTTTCCAAGGTTACATTGCTCGCACATATCTTGCAACTGATATTTTGCATTGCTTCTAGTTTGTTGAACTACCATTAGCTTAGTTTACACATCGTGTATGTGAATACGCCCTGCCTATCCATTTTCAGTACATATTCCATCTGTCATCATACCATATTTATCCATTCAAATGTTGTTCTTGTGTATCAGACGTTCAAAAGGAAGAGGGCGATTGCTGATCGTGGAGGAGCACAAGCAAAGTATTTGGAAAAGGTAGTGGCACCTGATAAATGAAATAGCCCATTAGGTGTGGTTGCAATATCACCTGACCCACAAAATACCCCAACTCTAGCAGACTCTAGCCCTACTACACTGGTCATTTCTGATGCCCCAACTCAGCAGACCCCAACTGCAGCAAACAGTATGATTATGCCAGTTGACATAGCACCAGCTGTACGACGCAAAACCCCCATTGCAGCAAAGAGTACACCAAATCCAGTTGCCAAATCCCTTTTCGAACTAGACAGAGCCCCAATTGCAGCAAATAGGACCCCTGTTCCATTTCTTCCCAGTTTAGAAGACGAAGCTTATGTTGTTGTCAGGAACTTTGTGCGCATCTTTCCTTCATGGAAAGATTATACCGCAGACACAGAACAATTTCCAGTCTTCCTCCACAACTTACGCGTAAGTAATGTACTAATGTTATTCATGGTCATTACTGCATATGTTTCTGCTCAGAAGACACAAGATTTCATTCTTTTAAATAGGCGAGGAGCAAACTGGATTGTGATGACGAGCAAGGGTTGGTTGCACTTTTCAAGCACTCGTTGATGAAGTATCGTTCCTACCTGAGGCAAGCGCACTTCGATGGCAAGCCTCTGAATGAAATTTCTGTAAAGTCTCCGGTGCTACATTTATCCGACGGTGACTGGAATAATCTTGTTACACATTGGTCTCGGCTGCAGCGTAAGGTACTGCCTATGATATCACATCACAATTTGAACTACATTTCTGCATTTGCCTTAATGTCTCACTTGTACGAAAACTGTTAGCAGAAGAACATTCGTTCTCAAGGGACCACAGAATCTCGCAACTATACTGCACACTGCATTGCTCTTGTGAGTACCTCTTGCCCTGTATGACCATACTTACTTTCATAGTTGTTTGATTATGTAGCATCACTGCACATGTTAGCCTCGTAATCGTCCATTTGGTGGACATTATAAGATCCGTATGGACTCTTACATAAATTTAGAATCAACCCAATGCTTTTGAAGAGGTTTAGCTCTCCAGTCCTCTTGTAAGGACTGAACGTGGTCTATCACTGTACTTACATTAACAGCTACTCCCTCCGTCCCATAATATAAGAACGTTTTGTACAGTACACCAGTGTTCAAAACACTCTTGTATTATGGGAAGAGGGATTGGTTCATTTTGTAGCATTCTGCATCTTATCTCCCTCGCCCACCGTTTACTAAAAAAGATCAGATCTATATTTAATCTTACCAACACGTAGAATACACAGACCATGCCAGTGCAGAAGTGTAGCCCATTGCTCTTGTCAGTACATTTTGCCCTGTAACGCTTGTACTTCCAGAGATTGGTAGTTGATTATGTAGCATCAATCTGCATCTTATCTTCATTATCCTCTATCCCTTCCAGTATTATCATATCTATAATTACTCTCTACAAAATGTAGAGTACAGGCAATGCTTATGAAGAAGATTCTGTGCTGAAATTCTTGAGTTATCCTTCCCTTGACATGGAGAAGGGCATTATTAAGCCGGTGTTAACTATTAATGTAAGTCAGTCCTTCTAAAGCCTTTATCCTCAACTACTGTTTAATTTGCTCATACTCCCTATCGTTTACTGCTGTTTAGTTTGCTGTTTCTACCAAAATGCATGTTCGTAAGAACCGTAAGTTCTAAGTTTTACTTGTAAAACCAAATTCCTTATTCATACCATACACATTACTTAATACTCCCTATATGTATGCTTATTTTTGTGGATCTATAATCCAGTGTGTGGTGAAGCAGCCCACGTTTGCACCTTGTCATCTCCTGTTTTATCTTACTGATGTGGCTGATGATATGAACAACATGCCATGCACATTATCCAAAATAGATACAATGATTTTCTTTGCCCTTCATCTATGCTTGTTATGTTGACATGGTAATCCAGTAGTGTAGTGAAGCTCCCCGCATTATGAACAATGCCAAATTATGCTATTGATATTTTGAACTTACTCTTTATTTTCTAATTTTAAATTGGATAGAATTGACACAACAGTTATCATCTTTGTTTATACACGTGCAAAACCTGTCATCTCTCTGCTTTGTTTCAGGGTGATATGCCTAATGGCATGCACAAGTCTACTAAAGGCTGTGAGACAAACCCAACATATATTGCAGCAAAAAAGGGAAAACATCTTGAAGATAGCGAGACAACCCCAAAGTCTTGTCTTGATGCAGTGTTCAAGTTACTTGAGACTAACAGTCAGACAAGCTCACAGAATTCATTGTCTGAATCAGTTCGACTTCTTCAGTCCCAAGTTCTAGCAGAAAGGCATTCTGCAACTCAACTTCGACTTGAAGTTCGATCTCTAAGAAAGATTGCGGAGAACACCAATGAGAACCTCATCGCTAAATAGCTACACCTGGAAGCAATGACCGACATGCTAGGCCGGTCTCACAGCCTTGCTCAGCAGCTTGCGCAGCAGTTCCCCCGCAAGGCTAACCTTTCTTGAACTGTCTTGGAAGTGGTCTCGGTTCAGTATTATTTTGTTACGCTGCAATGGTGCCCAGTTTTTGTAATCTGCTTCTTCGTTGCGCTTTATGATCACTGGTGGCGAACTTCGATGCCCAGTGGATGTAATATACCTTAAATCCTTTATTGTATAGTGTAGGTTTATTCTTAGTTACTATGCCGTAATTTCTTTATTGTATAGAGTAGGTTTGTTCTTAATTCCTACTAGTTACTGCCATCATTCGCTATCTGAAAAAAATCAGATGTAGTCGACTGGACCGAAACATCCGACTCTAACGGGCCAGGTTTTTAGCGGGCCACAATTGGGCCGGCCTGCATCTTTCTTGGGCCCGAATGATTGGGGCCTTCACACATTGCGCCAGGCCCAAACTTACACCGGCCTATATTTTAGTTGGGCCTTTTGTCGACCCAACGCTTAGTTTAGCCCAGGTAGCGTTGGGCCATTAACAGGCTGAATATTGTACTGGCCTGTTATGGCCGAGATGAAACCATGGGCCTTTAGCAAGCCAAAATGCATGTTGGGCCTCAATTTTCACTAGTCGTCGACGGGCCTTCAGCAGGCCGAAATGTAGACCGGGCCGTTTTGGGCCCAGTTAGCTCACGGGCCGTTACCAGGCCGAAACATATCTCGGGCCTTAGTTGGCCCACTCATATCATGGGCCTTTAAGAGGCCGAAAGCTTAGCACAGGCATCAACGGGCCGAATTACGCGACAGGCCTTTAACAGGCCCAAAGTCACGTTGGGCTTAACTGTTGCCACCTTTAGCATGGACCGTTAGTGGGCCCGATGTCCCGTCGGACCATATATGGCCCATGGGCAGCACGGGCCATTCCCAGGCCGAAAGTCACACCGGGCTGAAATGGGCCCATGTCTACATCAGGCCTCTAACAGGCCGAAAGTCACTGGGTTGTAGTTGGGCCCAAATATTCGGCGAACAATTAACGGGCCAGATCTGGCTTCGGGCCGCAAATGGGCCCAAATATTGGGCGAACAATTAACGGGCCAGATCTGGCTTCGTGCCGTAAATGGGCACGAATATTGGGCAAACAATTAACGGGCCAGATCTGGCTTCGGGCCATAAATGGGCCTTTATTAAGCAGGACGTTATTGGGCTGGCCCACTAGTACCTGATTAAGTTCTACGGGCCTTTGACTAGGCCGGCCTTTTTAACCTGTATGGGCCTCTGTTGGGCCCAGCCACGTGTCGACGTATCATAGGCATGTCTCCTCCAATGGACGGGCGACATCTGGCCCACTGACGAGCTGACAGGTGCTCCCTTCGGCCAATCAGAATTTTACACGTGGAAATTTCCCATTGGTCAGGGGTGTTAACGGGTTATCGGATCCAAAATCCGACCCGATAGCTTAACGGCGTTCCGTTACGGTGGATGCCACGTGTCGGTCACCCTTGACGAAAGCACTTCTGTGACGCACGATTTATCGTCATGGAAGTGGACACTTCCGTGATGATAATTCTGGCAATGTCATGGAACACTTCTACGACAACACAGGTATGACTATCTTGATTCTGTCATAAATTTGTCATGGATGTACATGCATCACAGAAAACGCGACCTACTGTGACAAACACGTATCATCACGGAAGTGTATTTTTTTCGTAGTGTGTATAATGCGTAAACTAAGCAGATGCAATTTACCCTAATTAGAAGCATTACAAGCTAGACACCGTATTTAACATGCAACCACATATAACACTGCGAAGTTAGAGCAAGCAACTGCGATGGTGGTGTAAGGGAAATGCGGTCTTCAAGTACAGAGCTACGTTCAATATCTTCATTTAGACTTGTTGTTTCTTGAGAATCATGTGGGGAGGATGAAACTGCACTCTTTATAAGAGTAGCGCGTCTCATACTAACACACGGGCGTGACTGTCTCATCATAAGTGATAGATGCAAGATACACAAGAACAGTAGTTTGATATAATAACATGGTGTGATAGGTAGATGTAGTATGTACCAAAAACAGGAAGGCGTGTCATATTCACATGTATAATGTGTAAGATAAGGAGATGCAATTTAAAAAAATTAGGAGCAATACAAGCTAGGCACCATATGCAACATGCAACCAGATATCACACTGCCATGTTAGAGCAAGCACTTGGGGTTGTGGAGTAGGGGAGATGAGATTTGGAACTTGCACTGCAATAGGAGTAGCAGGAGAATCTTCAGAGATCATCTGTTCCGGTTGCTCCACAGGACCACCATCATTCCGTGCGTTCGTCCTTTTAATTTTTTCCTTGTCAAGTAAACACACAAGAAAAAGGAATGAAATTCGCTCTTCCAAATTTGTTGATGCATGATACTGGCGAACAAAACTTTGATGTAAGGCCACCACATTGTAGGAGGATGGAATATGTACGAAAAGCGCTAAGCAGAAGGCATTTCAACAAATTGGAAGCAATGCAAGCTAGACACCATATGAAAGATCCAACCAAAATGACTCTACGAAGTTAGAAGTGTCTCATTATAAGTGGCACTTCAACAAATTAGAGGCAATACATGTTTGAAATGATATGCAAGATGCAACCAATATTACACTGTCAAGTTGAAGGTGTCTCGTCAGAAGTGATTGATGAGGGATACACAAGAAAAGTAGTTTTCTGTAAGAACATGGTTAATAGAAAGACGTAGTATGTACCAAAACAGGAAGGCATGTCATATTCACAGGTATAATGTGTTAACTAAGCAGATGAAATTTACCCTAATTAGAAGAATTACAAGGTAGACATCATATGCAACATGCAACCACATATCACTTGCTAAGTAAGAGCAAGCACCTGCGATGGTGGTGTAGGGGAATTGCAGTCATCAACTAGAGAGCTACCTTGACTATCTTCATTTAGCCTTGTTGTTTCTTGAGAATCATGTGGGGAGGATGAAACTGCACTCTTTATAAGAGTAGCGCGTCTCATACTAACACACGGGCGTGACTGTCTCATCATAAGTGATAGATGCAAGATACACAAGAACAGTAGTTTGATGTAATAACATGGTGTGATAGGTAGATGTAGTATGTACCAAAAACAGGAAAGCGTGTCATATTCACATGTATAATGTGTAAGCTAAGGAGATGCAATTTAAAAAAATTAGGAGCAATACAAGCTAGGCACCATATGCAACATGCAACCAGATATCACAGTGCCATGTTAGAGCAAGCACTTGGGGTTGTGGAGTAGGGGAGATGAGATTTGGAACTTGCACTGCAATAGGAGTAGCAGGAGAATCTTCAGAGATCATCTGTTCCGGTTGCTCCACAGGACCACCATCATTCCGTGCGTTCGTCCTTTTAGTTTTTTCCTTGTCAAGTAAACACACAAGAAAAAGGAATGAAATTCGCTCTTCCAAATTCGTTGATGCATGATACTGGCGAACAAAACTTTTTATGTAAGGCAACCACATTGTAGGAGGATGGAATATGTACGAAAAGTGCTAAGCAGAAGGCATTTCAACAATTTGGAAGCAATGCAAGCTAGACACCATATGAAAGATCCAACCAAAATGACTCTACGAAGTTAGAAGTGTCTCATTATAAGTGGCACTACAACAAATTAGAGGCAATACATGTTTGAAATGATATGCAAGATGCAACCAATATTACACTGTCAATTTAAAGGTGTCTCGTCAGAAGTGATTGATGAGGGATACACAAGAAAAGTAGTTTTCTGTAAGAACATGGTTGATAGAAAGACGTAGTATGTACCAAAACAGGAAGGCATGTCATATTCACAGGTATAATGTGTTAACTAAGCAGATGCAATTTACCCTAATTAGAAGAATTACAAGGTAGACATCATATGCAACATGCAACCACATATCACTTGCTAAGTAAGAGCAAGCACCTGCGATGGTGGTGTAGGGGAATTGCAGTCATCAACTAGAGAGCTACGTTGACTATCTTCATTTAGCCTTGTTGTTTCTTGAGAATCATGTGGGGAGGATGACACTGCACTCTTTAAACGAGTAGCGCGTCTCACAGTAACCCACTGGGGTGACTGTCTCATCATAAGTGATTGATGAGGGATACAAAAGAGCATTAGTTTGATGTACGAACATGGTTAATAGACATACGTAGTATGTATCAAAAACAGGAAGGCATGTCATTATCAAAGGTATAATGTGAATGCAATTTAACCAAATTGGAAGCAATACAAGCTAGACACCATATGCAACATGCAACCACATTTGACAGCGCGAAGTTAAAGCAAGCACCTGGGATGGTTGTGTGTGGCAATTGAGATCATCAACTACAGAGCTACGTTTACTATCTCCATCTGCTGACACTACACCCTTTAGAGCGCTGAAACGCTTAGTGACTATCTTCGAATTACACTGGAGTGATTTCTGTATTTTCTTTTGTGTATTCATCAACACTGCGTCAGAGTCTGAAATACCCATGCATAAAAAACAATAGTGTGAGTATGGGTGAAGTGTGTGCACAAGTAGTACATTGTAAAATTAGCAGATAGCTGGTCGGCCAGAAATAAATGAAGGGAGACATATGATAGCTCTAGAACATGCATGGCACACGAAATTACAAGATTCTAGGATTTTGAACTATGAGCACAGGGATGGCTGAGAAATGCAGATACTCCTCCCAACACACCACATGGTGTGGTCCTATGAAAATAACAGTCGACTGAAAACAAATAGGCCAGTCCATTTTTTCTGCACCGTCTGATGTACAAAGAACGGGCAGATCGCCTTCATCTACCTCCAGCCAATCAGTGTTGACGATCTTCCTCGAAACGCCAGCGACCACCGGCCCAGTCCCCTGCCTCCGCCCTCCCCTCGACCTCACCGCACCACCATGCATGGCACCGCCCCCGGCCATCCCTTCAAGCCCCGCCGACCTCCAGATCAGGCGCAAGCAGCTCCTCCACCCCACACCCCTATGAAAGGCACTGATGCGCCGCTTCCCGATGAACAGGCGGACTAGGTGCTCCGCGCACCTAAGCAGGTGCCGCTTCTTTTAATTGTGAACCAACTGGCCTAAATTGAAATCCAGGCGGGCTACTAACCTCTAGCTGTCGGTGTCAAAACCGGCGGATCTCTGGTAGGGGGTCCCGAACTGTGCGTCTAAGGCGGATGGTAACAGGAGGCGGGGGACACAATGTTTACCCAGGTTCGGGCCCTCTTGATGGAGGTAATACCCTACTTCCTACTTGATTGATCTTGATGATATGAGTATTACAAGAGTTGATCTACCACGAGATCGTAGAGGCTAAACCCTAGAAGCTAGCCTATGGTATGATTGTTGTTCTCCTACGGATAAACCCTCTGGTTTATATAGACACCGGAGGGGGCTAGGGTTACACAAAGTCGGTTACAAGGGAGGAGATCTACATATCTATATTGCCAAGCTTGCCTTCCACGCCAAGGAGAGTCCCATCCGGACACGGGACAAAGTCTTCAATCTTGTATCTTCATAGTCCAAAAGTCCGGCTAAAGTATATAGTCCGGCTGTCCGAGGACCCCCAAATCCAGGACTCCCTCAGTAGCCCCTGAACCAGGCTTCAATGACGATGAGTCCGGTGCACAGATTGTCTTCGGCATTGCAAGGCGGGTTCCTCCTCCGAATATTCCATAGAAGATTTTGAACACAAGGATAGTGTCCGGCTCTGCAAAACAAATTCCACATACCACCGTAGAGAGAATAATATTTCCACAAATCTAGTCCGCTGACAGCTTTTCATAACGTGACGAATTGCCGTGATCTGGTCATGACGAACCGTTTTTCCGAGCCTGCCACTGCACGTGTTGCGAGGCGGTTTTTTTGGCACGTCTTGTCGAAGCAGAGATCGTGTTCCTTTTTTCATGGGATTCTCGTCAATACGGGCGTGGGTAACCCTATCGTGCCTGCTGGTATGACTCCTCGATTTTAGGCAAGTTCCAAACGGCCACGCGGAGGACGCTTGATATTCACCCTCTTTATAAAGGGGCCAAGGCCTATCCTTTTCTTCTCGCGCTCAATCGAATCCTTCCCCCACCTCAGGCTAGGTGCTTCGGACCTTTAATCATGTTCGGATCCAACCTTCAAGGTCGGTGGATGCCTTCCTCTTTCACAGAGGAGGACATCAAGAAGCTAAGAGAAGCCAGATATCTGACATCCGAAATCTCGCACAGGCTGCCTGCTCGAGGGCAGGTCATTCTCACTCCCGAACCCGGCGAGAGTGTCGTATTCGTCTCCCACTTCCTCCGAGGGCTAGGCCTTAATCTAGATCCCTTCGTCAGAGGGCTTATGTTCTACTACAGGCTCGATTTCCATGATTTGGCTACGGATTCCATCCTTCACGTCTCGTCATTCATCGTTGTGTGTGAAGCCTTCCTCCGCATCACCCCACACTTCGGCTTATGGCTCAAGACCTTCAATGTAAAACCGAAGATGATTGAGGGGCGACACGCAGAGTGCGGGGGCGCCATAATAAACAAAGGCGCCGATGCCCCATGGCCAAAGGGTTCCTTCTCGGAGACACCCAAGTTATGGCAGCGGGAGTGGTTTTACATCACAGCTCCCCGAGGTACTAAGTGGGTTGCCGCCCCTGCCTTCCGCTCGGGCCCTGTCGTGGAATTGTCACGGCAGATGTCCTAGCGAAAGGACTTAGTCGTGGAGCCATCGCAACGGGTTAGCTTAAAGGGGTTAAACCAGACAAGGGACACGAGAGTTTCATACTAGTTCGGCCCCTTACGATGAAGGTAAAAGCCTACATCTAGTTGTGATGGAATTGCTGGGGTCTTGATGACTAGGGAGCGAATATGCTTTGCCTGAGTCTCGAGTTGTTGTTTTGTCCTCCTTGAACCGCCGCCGGGTCGTGCCTTTATATACACAGGTCGACGCCCGCCGGCTTACAGAGTCCCGATGCCGGTTTATACACATACCGGCTCGATCTCTACTTTGTCATACCTTACAATACAAGTCATGTACTACATGGCGGTTTATAACTACATGCCTTAATCTACCTTTGGGCCTCGGGCCTTCGAGTCTCTATAGTAAACCGCTTTATTCCTTGTCTTCATGGGCTTTTAAGTATAAACAATCCATTATGGGGATAACCCGGCTTCCTTGGCCGGTTTACACCTAGTGGTAATATCCCCAACATTAGGCCCCAGATTGATTTGAACTGGTTCATGTCAATCTCCGAAACCTTGAGAAAATTTCTCCCTCCATATCTTCGCATAAATCTTGTAAACCGCTATGACGTCATCATCCAGAATCATCATAAACCGCCATGACGTCATTTGACATTTTAAATGGTATATTCCTCACCTTCATTAATGAGCCTCCGACAATCGAGGCAACAAATCTGTCACATACCCATTTGTTAGGCTCCTCGATTCTTGCACTTGACCCTTATCCTTTCGTCTTTATAAATACGGCCGAGGGTCCTTTACATTTTCCCCCTTTCTCTTCGTCTCCTTCTTCCTCACGCCGTCTCAGAACCCGAGCTCTGCCGCCGCCATCGACCTTCGTAACTGCATCAACCAAGGCCGCCGCATCAACCTGATCGAACCAGAGCAACGCGGCGCTCCTCCGCTGTTCCGCGGCACCGGTGAGTTCCTTTCCTTTTCAACCTCAGATCTGCATTAGGGTTCCACCGTTCGTCGGTGTTCTTCCCTGTTCATCTTCTTTCTGTTCTTAGATCTCATAACTTGATTTGCAACTGATAGCAGAAGCAGGCGATGATAGTCTAGTGTCCTTTACCAATCTCAGAAAACACCTTTTACTGCCTGAGATCCAATCAAACAAACGTGTTCTTCCACTGCCATCATTGTAGGTTAAATTTATTTCCTCTTTTTAGAACTGTGGTAGATCCAAATTTATACCACCGATCTGTGAAATCTGTTGCGCCATACTTAGAATTTTTTGTGAACCTGTAGCCTTTATACCATTGTGGGCGGTTTATCCTTTGCACTTTGATAACTCATCATATACCATTAGCCCTCTGTTAAACCGCCAACCTGCTTTAAATGCTGAAATCTGGTTTACTACACCCAAACGCTTGAAATATCATCGTCTTCCATCATTGCACCGGTTTGGAAGTTGTAACCATGAACTTTAACCCGGATACCGTGCTTTTTTCCAACTTGTCACCAGAAATGGCCAAACAATTTTGTTCCTGTAATTGGGTTCCTTCCCGGGTTACGGAAGCGCAGCTGGCTGGTTGTGTTGCAACAGGCGCTTTAGCAAATAACGACACTATCCACTGGCGAGTCCCCGGTCCAGAATTTCCTCCTAAACCCCAAGACGGAGAAGTTATTGTATTTGTTGATCACCTGAGCCGAGGCTTCACTCCTCTCGGATCAAAATTTTTCCATGACGTGCTCGCCGACTTTCAAATCCATCCCCAAGATATCGGTCCAAACTCCATATCCAATATTTATGACTGGCAAGTATTCTGTAAAGTGTACCTGCAAGATGAGCCTACTGTTGATCTGTTCCGGGATTTCTTTTATCTAAACCGCCGTACTGAGTTTATGGATGGCCCCAATACTGAACTAGGCGGGGTTTCAATTCAGAAGAGGAGAGATGTTGGTTTCCCTCATGCCAAGCTTCATAGTCATCCTAAGGACTGGAATCAGACTTGGTTCTACTGCCGCAACACAGCCCCAGCCAATGAAAATCCTTTGCCGGGTTACCGTCCACACCGGCTTACCCAAGCTCATCCCTTTCCTCAACGGTTGACAGCCCAGGAGCGAGCAAAATATGCCCCTCAACTGGCAAAGCTCAGAGCCTTTGTTGCAAATTGGCTGACAGGCGTGGATTTTGTCCGATGCTGGGTTTCATGGAGCATTTTACCTTTAAGCCGGCAGCTCGGTTTAATGTGTGAATACACAGGGGATCTGAAAGACCCACAACCCCATATTGACATCCAGCTGACTGATGATGAAGTCACCGAAGTTGTTAAAAAGATGCTTAATGAGCCAATAGATGTATGCAGCAAAATCGGGCTCAGTGCTTTCTATGCTGCCAATAAACCGCCAAAGGTATAATCTACCGTATTTCTGCCTTTATCTATCCTTGTTAAATTTCTCCTTTGATGACTTACTATTTGTCTATGCAGGCCGATGATCCATTCTGGAAGAAAAAATCACAAGATAAACCGGTAAAGAATCCTCGGCTTAAGACCAAGGCTTCAAAAAAGCCTATGAAAAGAAGGAACGTTGAACCGTCCGAGCCCATTATTTATGATGATCTGGAAATTCCGGATTCAGAGGTAGAACTTGACTCTCTCGGTTCATTTTTTATACACCTTATTGACAATGATCATTATCATGATGAAGCGGAAGCCAGCCATGCTGATGAGGTAACTATTCTTTCTTCTGATTCTGATCCTGTGCCAGTACCAAGAATCCGTCGAGCCATTCGGAAAGTAAAATTTTCATGCCCTCTTTCTTATTTGGACCCACACTTTCTTTTAAAGACGCAGCAGCATGAAGCTCGCCGCACAACTCGACATAGTGGCCAAGAGGTTGCTTATACTCCTGACACCCTTTACCCTAAGGCGGGTTACATATGATATCCTCTTAATCCGTTTGACTCAAATTATCAGGGAACTTCCCATTCATCGTCCGGCGAGTCGTCAGCGACACAACTTCCTCCTCTGAAAACCGTCCTTGGGTAAGCATAACATACTTTTAACTTTTTGGTCTTGTATCATATTGTCATGTCGATCTTCGTGTCTGCTCTTTTTCAGTGCTAAAGCCAGACCAAGCAAGAAGGCTAGATTGAACAAGCCAACCGACCATGAACCGGCTACCGATCCGGAGAAAACCCCAGAGGCTATTGACCCGGAGGCTGACACTGTTATTGATAATCAAGGACCCTCAAGCAACCGACACGCTTGTTGAACCGGTAGAAAATAATCCAACAAGCCAGTCAGCTGATCCATTAAGTCCAATTCTTGATCCGCCGAGTCCGGCTAAAGCATCCGATAAACCGCCAAGCCCTGCCAAAACTACGGACGACGATGTTGTCATAACTGGCCTTGGTTTCAGCTCCCCTGGTCGTCCTGTCACGTTATCAAAGCATAGCGCCAAAGAAGACATTTCTTGTAACGCCCACGATGCGGCTATATCTCCCACGTGTCGAGGCACGACTTAGAGGCATAACCGCATAGTGGTTTTGTCGCAAGAAGGGTCATCTTCACACAATCCCATGTAATGAACAAGAATGGGATAAAGAGTTGGCTTACAATCGCCACTTCACACAATACATAGATATCATCATACATCATCCAAAATACAATCATATAGACCGGCTACGGCCAAAATCTAGATGAAAATAAGACAACCCCAAATGCTAGATCCCCGATCGTCCCAACTGGGCTCCACTACTGATCATCAGGAAAAGACACATAGTAACGACCACGATCCTCGTCGAACTCCCACTTGAGATCGACGCCAACATCTGCACTGGCTTCGTCGGCACCTGCAACTGTTTTTGGAAGTATCTGTGAGTCACGGGGACTCAGCAATCTCACTCCCGCGAGATCAAGACTATTTAAGCTTATAGGACAAGGAGGTGCAAAGAGGTGGAGCTGCAGCGGCAAAAGCATATATGGTGGCTAACAAATGGAACCACAATCAACAACGAGGAATGCGCAAGCAACATGATGCAAGACATGTATGATATGCAGGTTATGATATGCGATGCATATGCGTGCTCCGGAAGGAAAATGATGAACATGGTAGTAACTTGGCAACCCAAGCATGCCACTGGAAAGATGAGATGATTTCGGTCGAAATCGATATAAAGATCACCGGAATCGGATGCACGGTTTGCAAATGGCAAGCAAAACAAGAATGACACTAATCTACGATAAACAGCAAGATAGCACTTCAAATGCAACAAGTAACAATGCTACAGCACCCCAACATAGCAACAAAGCACATGGAAGTAATATACGGGAGATGCTTGACAAAAGATGAACACTGAGCTACGGCTAGTTCACAACATATCAAGCTCAAACAAGCATGGAAAAAGTGCAAAAGATTACAGGTTCACAGACTTGGTGAAAAACTGGACATGGCAGAAATCAGCATCAGGTAGCAATGTTCAGAGCACGAAATCAACATGCTACAGGAACTTAACATGGCAAACCAAGGCATGGTAGTGTTCTACTAAATGCACATGACAAACGTCCCTTACTGACCATAAGCCAAAAAGGACCAGATGATATGATGGCAAGCATGTAAACATAGCAAGTTACGTTATCAGGTTTCAGACTTAGCAGAAAACAGAGCATGGCAGAGTTTATTAATATGTAGGCCTCTTTGTGAGCTTGATGCACTCACTACAGAGAAATGCAGGACAAACCAAGCATACCTACAGCAAGATGGCATGTTTATGAAGCTATCCATGAAAAGAACAATTGCATAGCATGTATGGATCAACTACAATAAGCTTGGCAAAAATGCATGTCATGTTAAGAATCTGCCAGAAATATTTTATAGCAAAAGTAGAGCAAGAATGAGTCATGCTATGATACTCTAAAATGGCAAACAATTGCAGGAATGGATCAATTACAACTATAGCTACAAAACATCCTTACTGAACATCTCCAAAATATGCATGGATCACTCTGTAGCATCAAGTTTACATGGCAACAAAATTATAGCAGACAAAGACTTGGAGAAATCACCAAGTCCCTGAAATCAGAAATATTACGGGGTCTACTTTGCATGCTTGTGCTAGTCACCACAAAGACCACAAAAATACATGGACTAAACCACTGGATAGATGGCATGGCATACTTCAAAACACATGTAGAGCTCATGCCCAAACGATGCACAGAATAAATGATACAAAAATGACAAATCTCCAAGTTCTGATAAGAACCAGAGATTAACAGCAACTAGCCCTCTTCCAACGAAGATTTGGGCATCAATATGACCTCTAATGAAAATGGTTCAATTTAAAAAAATGAAGAGCATCACGAGACGAACAATTTGACATATTATACGCACGAATCGGAGCTACATGCACAAAGTTATCGCATCGGGAACAGGAGCATATGCTGAAGATTTCTGGGACTTGGAGAAAAAGAGGGGGGTTCGAGGAAAGTCAACGGGGGAGTTACCGATCCAGATCTGGCCGGACTACAGGAGCTCGGGCTCGGCTCCGGCGGCGAGGCAGTGGCCGGCGAGGCCTGGCCGGAGGAGGGGAGGGCCGAGGGAGGAGAGGCGGCGCCGGAGGAGGGGGTCGCCGGCGGGGGCGGCGAGCGCC
>NC_057811.1:339366065-339367329 GCF_018294505.1 Triticum aestivum | reverse complement strand
GAAATCAATATGCTACAGAAACTTAACATAGCAAAACAAGGCATTTTAGTGTTCTACTAAATGCACATGACAAAAGCCCCTTACTGACCATAAGCCAAAAAGGACCAGAAGATATGATGGCAAGCATGTAAACATAGCAAGTTCCGTTATCAGGTTTCAGACTTAGCAGAAAACAGAGCATGGCAGAGTTTATTAATATATAGGCCTCTTTGTGAGCTTGATGCACTCACTACAGAGCAATGCATGACAAACCAAGCAAACCTACAGCAAGATGGCATGTTTATGAAGCTATCCATGGCAAGAACAATTGCATAGCATGTATGGATCAACTACAATAAGCTTGGCAAGATTGCAAATCATGTTAAGAATCTGCCAGAAATATTTTATATCAAAAGTAGAGCAAGATTGAGTCATGCTATGGTACTCTAAAATTGCAAACAATTGCAGGAATGGATCAATTTAAACTATAGCTACAAAACATCCTTACTGAACATCTCAAAAATATGCATGGATCTCTCTCTAGCATCAAGTTTACATGGCAACAAAAATTACAGCAGACAAAGACTTGAGAGAAATCACTAAGTCCCTGAAATCAGAAATATTACGGGGCCTACTTTGCATGCTTGTGCTAGTCACCACAAAGATCACACAAATACATGGACTATACCACTGGAAAGATGGCATGGCCTAATTCAAGACACATGTAGAGCTCATGCCCAAAAGATGCACAGATTAAATGATACAAAAATGACAAATCTCCAAGTTCTGATAAGAACCAGAGCTTAACAGCAACTAGCCCTCTTCCAACGAAGATTTGGGCATCAAGATGACCTCTAATGAAAATGGTGCAATTCAACAAAATGAAGAGCATCACGAGACGAACAATTTGACATATTATACGCACGAATCGGAGCTACATGCACAAAGTTATCGCATCGGGAACAGGAGCATATGCTGAAGATTTCTGGGACTTAGAGAAAAAGAGGGGGGTTCGAGGAAAGTCAACGGGGGAGTTACCGATCCAGATCTGGCCGGACTACAGGAGCTCGGGCTCGGCTCCGGCGGCGAGGCAGTGGCCGGCGAGGCCTGGCCGGAGGAGGGGAGGGCCGAGGGAGGAGAGGCGGCGCCGGAGGAGGGGGTCGCCGGCGGGGGCGGCGAGCGCCGGTGGCGGGCGCGCGGCGGCGGGGACGGGCGCCGCGGCGGCGGCGATGGCCGGCGGTGGGGAAGCGGCGGCGGAGGCGGCGCCCGGCGGCGGGGCAGGTGC